>NW_016828106.1:139181-201158 GCF_001698545.2 Rhinopithecus bieti
TTGTCAAAGATCAGATGGCTGTAGATGTGTGGTATTATTTCTGAGGGCTCTATTCTGTTCCATTGGTCTATATCTCTGTTTTGGTACCAGTACCATGCTGTTTTGGTTACTGTAGCCTTGTAGTATAGTTTGAAGTCAGGTAGTGTGATGCCTGCAGCTTTGTTCTTTTGGCTTAGGATTGTCTTGGCAATGTGGGATCTTTTTTGGTTCCATATGAACTTTTAAGCAGTTTTTTTCCAATTCTGTGAAGAAAGTCATTGGTAGCTTAATGGGGATGGCATTGAATCTATAAATTACCTTGGGCAGTATGTCCATTTTCACAATATTGATTCTTTTAATACCCCTAATGAGGCTCCAGTTTATTTCTTGACTAAGGTGAAATAACCAAAGTGGTTCTGAGTCAAAGTGATCATGATAATAGTGACAATGAAAATGATGTAAACAGTGCACACACACACACACACACACACACACACAAAATTGTCTATAGACCACAGGATGAAATGTGTGATGGGTTAATGGAAGGACTAGAGCAGTGTGTATATATAGTAGAACAAGAAATCATGTCAGTTCATAATATCAGAGAGACTTTGAAGACAAAAACCATTGTTGATGAGGCTCATAACTATGAAGGAAACATTTTTAAAAGCCATCTAGCAGAAGATCTCCTTATCCTTAGAGGACCCACATCCTGTTCTTCAACTGTTTCTGATATTTCTTTTCACCTAAAAAAATAAAATTCGGTGTACAGTAACCTTTTAATCAAAACATAGCATCATAGGTGGAGACTGAAAGCCTGCTATTGTTAGTGGTTGCTTTGTTTCGTTTGTTTGTTTGTTTGGGGGACAGAGTCTTGCTCTGTCGCCCAGCCTGGAGTGCAGTGGCACCATCTTGACTCATTGCAACCTCGGTTTCTCAGGTTCAAGTGATTCTACTGCCTCAGCCTACTGAGTAGCCAGGACTACAGGTGCTCACTACCTTACCCAGCTCATTTTTGTATTTCTAGTAGAGATGGGGTTTCTCCATGTTAGCCAGCCTGGTCTTGAACTCCTGACCTTAAGTGATCCACCCGCCTCAGCCTCCCAAAGTGTTGGGATTACAGGTGTGAGCCACTGTGCCCAGCCAGTGGTTGCTTTAACAACTGATACAGGTTTTCTGGTGATGCTGCTGTGCTGCTTAGTTACTGTGAACACATTTTTATTTGTACTGTGTGAATTGTATGTCATATTTTTTACTATTAAGTATTTATGTGTAAATAAGTGTAAGAAAATGATTGCTTATCAGTAGCAGAAAAATTCAGAGTCAGAAATGATGGTGATACCAAACAAGCACAGATTGATTAAGTGGGTGGCTGATAAAAGAATAATTTTGCTTTTTGATGGTTTAATGTACACAAATGTTACCTGTAAAAAATTATTTAAAACATTGTATAAAATTACCTCCAGCCTATGTTTATAAAATGTGTATGAAATGTAAATGAATTTTATGTTTACACATGTGTGCCATCCCTGACACATATCATTGTGTATATGAAATATTTCAAAATCCCAAAAAATCTAATATCTGAAATACTTCTGGTCCCAAGCATTTCAGATAAAGAATTCTCTCTCTCTCTCTCCATATATATATATGTTTTCTGTCTTCATATATACTTATATATATACACACTCATACACATACACATGTATTATATATATACATATTATATATTATATATTTATATGCATATTCCTATACATATAAAATTTGTGTATATAAATTCATCTGATCTGTAGTTACTTAATTTTGATGTGACTTTTCACAAATTCATTCATCCCCAGAAGGTTTTATTCTATTTTTTCTGCCTTTAAGATAGCTCTTATCTTTGTAATGCCTTTATTTTAGCTTCTATTATTTTTCTACATCTGGCAACTTATATTTTTACCTCTTTATTATCTATTCTTTTATCTAATCCTTTCATGTTTCCTTTGACTAGTGTATCTTTTATTAGGGATTTTATTTTAAAAAGAATGTTCTTGTTAATTTTTTCTGATATTTTGTGCTGGTTTTCTACCTTTAGCTGGTTTTCTTCTCTTCATTTTTGTTTTGTACTACCTTATACAGACCCTTTGCTGATTCCTTAACTCCTTCTTCAAGTAGAGTTGTTTAATCAGGGTTATCAATGTATTTAACAATATTTTAGGGCAGGGGTAGCAGAGGTAACTAGCAACATTTATTTGAATGTATCTGCCACAAATTCCCTTATGCTAATATGTTTTGTTTTACATCCTTGGAATAGGGCACTCATTGTAGATAGAGGAATTCTAGAGATATGCTACTATCTTTGATTTGAATGCTGACTATACTTGTCAGCTAAGTTATCGTGGGTGTCATTTAATTTCTCTGTGCCTCAGTTTCTTTGTCCCTATAAGGCAATAATAATGATATACCTACTTTATAGGGTTGTAGAGAGGCTTTAATAGGTTAGTATATGTGCAGTGCTTAAAATAGATATCGGTACATAAACATCTACTAAATAAGAGATATTCATATTATATTTTCTCTATTTTCAATGTTGCCCTTCTTGAGTCAGCAGAAAGCCTGTATACCTCTAGATGAAGCTTTCTATGTCTCAGTTTTCCATTTTATAAAATCTCTGTTAGCTGATTCTACTTAGAAAATGCATGTCTGCTTAACTCTTCTTTACTGCACACTAAGTTATCTCCAATTGTTTATCTAAATTAGAAAGTAAGTTTACAGAAAACAAACAAACAAATAATGGTAGTTAATTCTTTAGCTTTACCAACACTACCATTTTGAGTCCTAAGGATGTTCTGTGCTACTTATCTAGACATCATTGTCATAGACATTCTCATTACCTTGACATTTTCAGACCATGTAACTTAATTTTAGAAAAAAAAGTATCCTGAATATATCTTGAGATATTTATCAGTTCCATATTTTACTTTAATTAGTCCACATACATCGTTGTACTTAGAAGATATTTCCCAAGTTTGTATACTGTGGATGTGGCTATTTTCTAGTGTCATTGTATTTTTAAATTTCTCTGTACTGTTTCCAGTGAATTTCAAAAACAAAGACAGAGAAAACAATTTTGCAACAACCTCTTGAAATAAAATTCCATAAATTGTATTTTGTGTGAGGTCTCATAATTTAAATAATAGAATCCTGTGGGTCCACAGTTAAGAGTCATTTTTAAAAATTTTCCTAGTAGCATATATTCAATTCTTTTATATATAGAAGCAGGGTCAAGTTCTCCTCCTGGGGTAGAGGGAAAACACATATCTTTAAATTAAATTTTCAACATTTATGTTTTTAAATAACATATTACATGACTATAGCAGATCAATTTGGAGGAGAAAGTAAAAATGTGAGTGTGTGTGCATGCATGGTTTTCCCAATTACTTGCATAGCTTCCAGAGAATGAGAACAAACATGTCCGCAGCTCTGACAAAACTGAGGGAAACCGGACACCAGGGTAAAGAGTAGAGCACAATGTCTGCAAGCTAATCAAGCTATTTTGGATTGCAGGTAGTGGAAATTTCAAAAATCTCTTTGATTTTTTTTTAACTTGATTCCTATTAAAGCAAAAGCTATACTTCAAGCTAATTTATTGTATTGTAACTTTTTTAGCCTAGTTCATTTTGATATTAACATCTCTCTTTACCATATGACTACTGATTTTTAGAATTCATGCCTTAATGATTCCATTGCATCATTTTTAATTCTTAATTTATATTTCTAATTTTAGCATATTTCAAATATATTTCACACTAGATAGGATATAAGTAATACAGGAGTATATTAATTAATAATAAAGAAAGAAGAAAATGTAAATATGAGGTACGGGTGGGAGATTGCTGAGGAGTTTTCTTTCTTGCCTTTTCCACATTGAATAATGCCCTATTTGACAATTAAAATTTGACCGCAGCCTGATATTACTGTGATTCTCTACTGCCTCAAAAAAGAAAATATTCTATCTTTCTCACAGAGACTTACTCTTCATAATGTTTAAAGGCAGCAGACATAGTATCCATAATGTAAAAAATGTAATTTTTATATTTAATCATATGTTTTTCTTTCATTAATGTATGGAGTTGTTGAGACATGCATATTTATCTGAATGATAGGTTAGATGTATATATATCATATCACTATCATTGAGTATAATTAATTTTATCAGTCAAATAAGCCAAATTGTGACTCATCAGTTGGTATAAATATTTTATCTCCTAAAACCATTTTGTTTTTATGAAAGCTATTAGGGTTCTGTTGCTAAATCTGCTCAATTTTTCACTTAATCTGTTAGACATGAGAAGGTTTTCAATCTTCTCTGTGGAATTTGTCTTTTGCTCACAGTATGATGCCTGTTGCTATGACTCTTTTTGTCTCTGTTTGAATTAGTCCAGCTACCTTCTACTCTTCTTTTCTCCTGTGTACCGTATTATTAAAAGATATTTTTCTGTCATTTAGTTGTATTTATATTGATATTGCAAATGTCATATACCAGTAAGTATTTTAGCAAAAGGGTATTTTTACAGACAAATGCACTCCCTTTTTTTTTCTGTTTTTGAGACGTTGCCCAGGATGGAATACAGTGGTGAAATCTGGGCTCCATACAGCCACCACTTCCCAGGTTCAAGCAATTTTCCTGCCTCAGCCTCCCAAGTAGCTGGGATTACAGGTGCCCGCCACCGTATCTGGCTAATTTTTTGTGTGTATTTTTAGTAGAGATAGGGTTTTACCATGTTGGCCAGGATGAACTTGAACTCCTGACCTCAGGTGATCCACCCATCTCAGCCTCCCAAAGTGCTGGGATTACAGGCGTGAGCCACTGCGCCTGGCCTGCACACCCTTTTTGTTGTTGAAATAGACCCCACATTAACTCATCTTTTATGAAATTGAGATGATGAAACAGAACAAGATAAGAAGGAGGAAGAGGAGGAAAGGAAGAAGCAGAATAGAACAACAATAACAAAGAGAAGAACAGAGAAAAAAAGATGATAGGAATTACAGGTTATTTTGTGGTTAATGTGCTTTAATATGAACCAAAACAAATAAAAAGTCGTGATGAGGTATTAGTGTTCTCCTTCCCACTTTAAAAATGAAAATGAATTATTTTATACAAGTATATGTAAAACTCTAAACATGGACAAGCAAATCTATTGTTAATATAGTTTACATACAGTTTAGGTAAAGGTCAATATGTATTTTAGAAATGGTATGAAAATTGAACTAAATTAATATTTATTCAAATGCTACATGACCATAATTTTATGTTTAGTATTCTAAAAATATTTCTGATGTTAAAGAACTTCATTAAGTATATGACTCTGATAGGTTATTTCTTTAGGTTTCAAAGTTATATAATTTTAATTAATTAATTAATTAGTGATTAAATAATCAGTTAACTTTTCTAGACCAGTAAGGAATACGAAGTCTTCATTCCTAAGTGGCATCATTTTGTAAGAAAATACTGGGAGATAATTAGAGGAGAAACTAATGAAACAAAAAAAACGGAAGGATTAGGAAATACAGGTGTTTACTAGCATTGAATCAGGCTTTCCGTCCTGTTATTTTTAATAGAAATAAAGAACAATAGAAGTCTCAATAGACTACATATTTTTTGGAAGGACACTGAGTTAACTGTAAAAGGATGCGAAGTGCCAAACTACTCAAGGTTATTCGCTGGAAGATAATTAGAAAAGTACAAAAGAGTTGACCTAAAAATGATTAAATCTTTCAAATGAATAGGAATACAACTCATCTTTCTCCCGTGTCATCAACTTTCTTTGTCCATAGAACTCATAAGCACTTGCATACCTCTTTTTGTAAAATCATATATTGCTTTGTAATAGCTCATAAATTATTGAATATTTGATGTGTATATGAAACGTTATCACACCTACTTTGTAAACTTCTCTCCAGCAGGGCTCCTTGTGGTATCTGAGACATGCTTAATATCATGATGACACCTCCTACTGTAACAACCTCTGTACCTGCATTCCACTCAGACATTTATTAATGAACACGCCAGATTGATCAAGGCTTCATATTTGCTGTTCCACTCTGATTGCTAATTAATCAAGTGCTAGCTTTTAACACCACCCTCCTATTCTCTTTATGCTCAACCTTAATTTTTTTTTTTTTTTTTTTTTTTTGCAGCGCAATCATTTATTCATGTGACTGGCTTATAAAATCTGCCATCTTTATCTGATTTTATATTGACCCTCAAATTTTCAATATTGTAATATTAATTGCAATGATACATATGAACACATGGAAAGCTATTGCCTAATTTTTCTTCTACAATTGCAAAGATCCTCATTGCATGCCTTTTCTCTGGGACCTAAGTACATTTTAAATGTTTAGAAAGCATTTTAAAATATTTTCTCCTTTGTTGTTTCAGAGATGTAAATTGCCTTGTTCTACATTTTGATTTATAGGTACTGTATATGTTTAAATTTTAGAATTTTATTTTCCTTTTCTTGATATATTATTATTCCTAAACTTACAAAACACAGCATATACATATTAAACAGCTAACCAGATTTCTCGTTAGCAAGAAGCTCTGGGAAATAAGAAGGGAAAAGAGTATAAGAAATGTGGCAGGAATAAAAAAAAAAAAAACTCTTCAAAAGATGTTTTTGTTTGGGCCTATGTAGAACCTACTTAAAAGCTGTTAGATTTTTCCCATCCAGAAGACTGTGGTGGAAATTTAATCTTCGAATTTATGAAAACTAATATATGTGCATGTTTGCTTCCATCTATATATTATATTATATGAAGTATACATAAGTGTACATAAAAAGCGTACAGGGTGATAGAGGAGTTGGAGTGAGATGGAGAAATAGAAGGCTCTGCCAGTAATCCCCTCTGCAAGGACACCAATTTAACAACTATCTACACACAAAAGCACCTTTGTAAGAACCAAAAAACAGGTGAGCACTCATAGTACCTGGTTGTAACTTTGCATTACTGAAAAAGGCACTGAACAGATAGAAAAAAACAGTCTTGAATTCCCAACACCAGCCCTCCTCTATGTCCTGGCAATGGCAGCATGGTGAGGAGGGCATTTCTATGTGCAAACAGGGGCAGATGGTGCAGCAACTTTGAGGCATTAAACTCATTGGCTGTCCTGTTATAGCTGAAAGGAAAACGGGACCAAATTCAACTGATGCTCATCCACAGAGGGAGCATTTAAACCAGGCTTCACCAGAGAGGTATTGCCAATCCCAACAGTAAAAACTTGACTTCCACAAGCCTTGCTGCTGTGTGTTATAGTGTTCTGGGGTGCTAAATAAACTTGAAAGGCAGTCTAGGCCACAAACACTGCAACACCTAGGAGAGTCCTAGTGCTAAACTGGGCCCAGAGACAGTGGACTCAGGTGGCACATGACTTACTAAGACACCAACTGGGGTAGCTAAGGGAGTGCTGGCATCAATCTTCCCCTACCCCAGGCAGCACAGCTTGCAGCCCCAAAAGAGACTCCTTCCTTATGCTTAAGGAGAAGAGAGGAAAAAATAGGAAGGACATTGTCTTGCATGTTGGATACTAGCTCAGCCACATCATGATAAGGCATCAGTCAGAGTCGTGAGGACCCTTTCCCAAGCTCTAGCTTCCAGATGGCATTTCTAGACATACCCTGAGCCAGAAGGGAACATACTGCCTCGGGGGAAAGGACTCAATTCTGGCAGCATTTATTATCTCCTAACTGAAGAGCCCTTGGAGCCTGAATAACTGATAGCAATGCCCAGGTACTACATCGAGGGCCTTCGGTGAGACTGAAGACTTTCTGGCTTCAGGTGAGACTCAGCACATTCCCAGCTGTGGTGGCTGTGGGCAAGACTCCTGCTTTAGAAAAGCAGAGGGAAAAGTAAAGGGGGCTTTGTCTTGCACGTTAGTAACCAGCTCAGCCACAGGGCAGTAGAGCACCAAACAGGTCCTTTGGATCCATGATTCTAGGACTTGACTCTTGGATGTCATTTCTAGACTTGATCTGGGCCCAAGGAGAGACCACTGCCCTTAAGGGTGAGTCCCAAGCCAGGCAGCATTCACCAAAAGCTAACTGAAGAGCCTGGGGACTTGAAGGAACACCAGAAGTAGTCTGGCAGTCCTCCCTGCGGGACTAAGGTGGTGGTGGTGGCCATGGGGTATGCACCTCTGCCTTTGAAAAGCAGTGGGGAGAGTGGGAAGGACTGCATCTTGTGGTTTAAGTGCCAGTTCATCCACAGTACAGTAGACCACAGGTAGACTTCTGGTTTACTCTAGTCCCTGGCTCCTGGACAGTACCTCTGTACTGGTCTGGGACATAGGGGAGTTTGTTGCTCTGAGGTGAAGGACACAGGCTTGGCTGGAATTGCCACCTTCTGATTATAGAGGCCCAGGGCCTAAAGCAAACATAGGCAGGAGCCAAGGATTACAGCAGGCCTTGGGTGAGACCTAGAGCTGTGCTGGCTTTAGGTCTGACCCAACATAGTCATAGTAGTGGTTGCCACAAAGGTGCTTGTTTCACTTCAATCCCAGCTTCAGGTGGCTCAGAACAAAGAGACTCCATTTGTTTGGGAGAAAGAAAAGAAGAGAACAAGAGTCTCTGCCTGGTAATCCAGAGAATTCTCCTGGATCTTGTCCAAGACCATCAATGTTGTACCTCTACTAGTCTGCAAAAAGCACGGCATTAATGGGCTTGAGATGCCCCCTAAAGTAGATATAGCTTGGATCGCAACACCAAGAGCTTTCAAATATCTGTAAAGCCTTCCAAGAAGGACAGGTACAAAGAACCCCAGAATGTTAAGAAATGCCCAGACACAGACACAAATCTGCAAGTATCAAGGCAATCCAGGGAAATTCGACCTCACCAAATGAACTAAATAAGGCACCAGGAGCAAGTCCTCAAGAAGCAGAGATGTGTGACTTTTCAGAAAGAATTGAAAATAGCTTTTGAGGAAACCCAATGAAATTCAATATAATACAGAGAAGAGATTCAGAATTCTATCAGATACATTTAACAAAGATATTGAAATAATTGAAAAGAATTAAGAAGAAATTCTGGAGCTGAAAAATGCAATTGGTACACTGAAGAATGCACTGGAGTCCTAAATAATGGAATGGATCCACCAGAAGAAAGCAGTAGTGAGCCTAAAGACAGGGTGTTTGAAAATATACACTCAGAGGAGACAAAATAAAAAAAGAATAAAAAACAATGAAGCATGCCTACAGGATCTAGAAAATAGCCTGAACGGTTAAGTCTAAGAATTATTAGCCTTAAAGAGGAGGTAGAGAGGAGTAGAAGGTTTATTCAAAGGGATAATAACAGAGAATGTTCCAAACCTAGAGAAAGATATCGATATCTAAGTACAAGAAAGTTAGAGAACACCAAGCAGATTTAACCCAAAGAAGACTGTATTTGATAGTCATACTCCTAAGGATCAAAGATAAAGAAATGATCCTAAAAACAACAAGAGAAAAGAAATAAATACAAGGAGCTTTAATACATCTGACAGCAGACTTTTCAATGGAAACCTTACGGGCCAGGAGAGAGTGGCATGACACATTCAAAGTGCTGAAGAAAAAATATTCAGCAAAAATATTCTTCAACCATGAAGGGAAAATGAAGACTTTCCCACACAAACAAAAGCTGAGGGATTTCATCAACACCACACTGGTCCTGCAAGAAATGCTTAATACTTCAATCAGAAAGAAAAGGACATTAGTGAGCAAAAAGTAATCACCAATAGGTACAAAACTCACTGGTAACAGTAAATACAGAGAAAAACACAGAATATTATAATACCATAACTGTGGTATGTAAACTACTCTTATCCTAAATAGAAAGACTAAAGGATGAACCAATCAAAAATAATAGCTACAAAATTTAAGACTTAGAAAGTAAATAAGATATAAAGTGAAACAATAAGTTAAAAAGCAGGGATACCAAGATAAGATATAGAGTTTTTAATGATTTTATTTTCACTTATTTGTTTATGCAACAGTGTTAAGTTGTTATCAGCTTAAAATAATGAGTTGTAAGATAGTATTTGCAAGCTTCATAGTTACCTCAAACCAAAAAATATACAACAAATAAACAAAAAATAAAAAGCAAAAAACTAAATCATATCACCTTCACTAAAAGGAACACAGGAAGGAAAGATAAAAGGAAAAGAAGACCAGAAAACAAGCAAAGAAATGCAAAGAAATAAGTGCATCCCTACTTATCAATAATAATATTGAATGTAAATAGATTAAACTAATCAAAAGATACAGAGTAGCTAAATGGATAAAAAGTCAAGACCCATTCATCTGTTGCCAAAAGAACACCTTGAAGACACAAATAGACTGAAAATAAAGGGATGGAAAAAGATATTTCATGCCAATGGAAACCAAAAAATAGCAGACGTAGCTATAGTTACACCAGATAAAATAGATTTCAAGACAGAAATTATAAGAAGAGACAAAGCAGGTCACTATATAATGAAAAAGAAATCCGCTTAGCAAGAGGATATCACAATTGTAAATATATATGCATCCAACACTGGAGCACCCATATACATAAAACAAATATTATTAGAACTAAAGAGAGAGATATATTCCAATACAATAATAGCTGGAGACTTCAGCATCACATTTCAGCATTGGACAGATATTCCAGAGAGAATCTACAAAGAAACATCAGACCTAATCAGCACTAAAGACCAAATGGATCTAATAGACATTTCATCTAATAGCTGCAGGAAACATATGCTTTTCTTCAGCACATGGATCATTCTCACAGATGGACCATATGTTAGGCCTCAAAACACATATGAAAACACGAAAGAAATTGAAATAATATTAAGCGTCTTATCTGACTATATTGGAATGAAATTAGAAATTGATAACAGGAGGAATTTAAGAACTATACAAGTACATGGAAATTAATCGATGTGCCCCTGAAGGACCAGTGGGTCAATGAAGAAATTAAGAAAAAAATTAAAAAGTTTCTTGAAATAATGAAAACAAAACATGTCAAAATCTAGGAGACAGAGCAAAAGTAGTACTAAGAGACAAGTTCATAGCTGTAAGTGCCTACAAAAAAAAAAAAAAAAAAAAAAAAAAGAAAACTTCAAATAAAAAAACTAATATTGCATCTCAAAGAACTAGAAAGGTTAGAGTAAACCAAACCCAAAATTGGTAGAAGAAAAGAAATAAGAAAAATTATAGCAGAAAGAGATAAAATTGAAATGAAGAAAACAATATAAAAGATTAATGACACAAAACTTTTTTTTAAAAACGTTAAACAAAGTTGACAAACTTTTGGCCAAACTAAGAAGAAAATAATTATTTAAATAAATTAGAAAATCTAGAAGAAATGGATAAATTTCTAGACTTATACAACCTACCAAGATTGAACCATGAGGAAATTCAAAACCTGAGCAGACTAATAACAGGTAATAAGATTGAAGCCATAATAAAAAATCTCCCAGTAAAGAAAAACCTGGGACCCAAGGGCTTCACCGGTAAATTCTACCAAACGTTTCAAGAGGAACTGACACCAATCCTACTCAAACTATTCTGAAAAATAAGGGAAGAGGGAATACTTCCAAATTCATGCTATAAGGCCAGTATTACTCTGATAACAAAAGCAGACACAGATGCATCAAAAAACAGAAAACTGCTAGCCAATATCTGTGATGAATACTGATGCAAAACTCCTCAAAAAAATACAAACAAACAAAGTTCAACAATATATTAAAAAGAAGATTTGTCATAGTCAAGTGGAATTTATCCCTGGGATACAAAGATGCTTAAACATACACAAATTAATCAATGTGATACATCATATCAACAGAATAATGAACAAAAACCACATAATCATTTCAATTTATGCTGAAACACATTTGATAAAATTCAACGTTCCTTTTTTGACAAAAACCCTGAAGAAACTGGGTATAGAAGGAACACACCTTATCATAATAAAAGCCATATATGACAGATCTACAGTTAGCACCATACTGAATGCTGAAAAAAATGTAAGGCTTTTCTCTAAAATCTGGAACACAACAAGGCTGCCCACTGTCACCACTGTCATTCAACATAGTGTTGCAAGTCTTAGCTAGAGCAATCAGACAAGAGAAAGATATAATGGGCTTCCAAACTGGAAAGGAAGAAGTCAAATTATCCTATTTTACAGATGATATAATCTTATATTTGGAAAAACCTCCAAACAAAAAAATGATTACCTGATAAACAAATTCAGTAAAGTTGCAGGATACAAAATCAACACACAAAAGTCAGTAGCATTTCTATTTGCTAACAGTGAACAAGCCGAAAAAGAAATTTAAAAATTAATCCTATTTACAATAGCCACAAATAAAATACCTAGGAATTAATGAAAGAAGTGAAAAATCTCTACAATTAAAACCATAAAAGACTAATGAAAGAAATTGGAGAGAATACCAAAAAATTTTTTTAAAACTCATGTTTGGAAGAATCAAAATTGTTAAAATGTTCATACTGCTCAAAGCAATCTACAGATTCAATGCAATCCCTATCAAAATACCAATGACATTTTTTACAGAAATAGAAAAAACAATTCTAAAATTTATATGGAACCACAAAAGACCAGAATAGCTAAAGCTATTCCAAGCAAAAAGAACAAAATTAGAAGAATCATATTACCTGACTTCAAATTATACTACAGAGCTCTAATAATCAAAACATCATGATACTGGCATAAAAACAGACACACAGACCAATAAAGCAGAATAGAGAACTCAGAAACAAATCCATAAACCTAAAATGAACTCATTTTCAACAAAGTTGCCAAGAGCATACACTGAGGAAAATACAGTCTCTTCAATAAATGATGTGGGGAAAACTAGATATCCATATTCAGAACAAAGAAACTAGACTTCAGTCTCTCACCTTATACAAAAATCAAACCAAAATGGACTAAAGACTCTTTCTAAGTCTTCAAACTGTGAACCTACTACAAGGAAATATTGGAGAAGATAATTGGTCTGGGCAAAAATTTCTTGAGTAATACTCCACAAGAACAAACAACCAAAGGAAAAATGGACAAATGGGATCATATCAAGTTTAAAAACTTCTGCACAGCAAAGGAAATAATCAACAAAGTAAAGAGACAACTCACAGAATGGGAGAAAATATTTGCAAACTACCCATCTGGTGAGGGATTGATAACCAGAATATATACGGAACACATTGTTTTCTATAGGAAAAAAATCTAATAAGCTGATTAAAAATGGGCAAAAAATTTGAGTAGACATTTCACAAAGGAAGACATACAAATGACAAACAGGCATAAGAAAAGTTGTTCAATGTCACTGATCATAAGAGAAATGCAAATCATCTCAACCCAGTTAAAATGGCTTATATTAAAAAGACAGGCAAAACAAATACTGTTGAGGATGTGGAGAAAAGGGAACACTCATACTGCTGGTTGGAGTGTAAATTAGCACAACCATTATGCAGAATTCTTTGACGCTTCCTCAGAAAAAATCCAAAATAGAGTTACCATATAATTTAGCAATTTCACTGCTGGGTATATACTCAGAAGAATGGAAATCAATGTATGAAAGTGAGATCTGCACTTCCACGTTTGTTGCAGCACTCTTCGCAATAGCCAAAATTTTGGAAACAACCTACATGTTCATCAACAGTTGAATGAACAAAGAAAATGTGGTATATACAATGGAGCACTGTTCAGCAATAGAAAGAAATGAGAACTTGCCAATTGTAACAACATGGATGCAACTGGAGGATATTACATCAAATAAAATAAGCCAAGCACAGGAAGACAAACTTTGCATGGTCTCACTTATTTGTGAGATCTAAGAATCAAAACAATTGACCTCATGCTTGTAAAGAGTAGAAGGATGGTTACCAGAGGCTGGAAAGGGTAATTGGGTTTAGAGGGGAAAAAAGGATGGTTAAAAATAAATGAGAGAATAAATAAGACCTACTATTTAATAGCACAACAGGGTGACTATAGTGAATAACTTAACTGTACATGTTAAAATAACTAAAATATTATAAGTAGATTGTGACACAAAGAATAAATGCTTGAGGAGATGGATAACCCATTGTCCATGATGTGATTATTATGCATTGTATGCCTGCCTCAAAGTGTCTCCTGTATCCCATAAATATATATATATATATCTACTGTGCATCCACAAAAATTAAAAATTAAAAAAAAAAATGCATAGGGTGAAGGAGAACAAGAAGGAATCACATAAAGCTAGCACAACTTTTAGACCATTGAAAGTTAGGTGATCAAGCAATGTGAAATAAAGTTTAGAATTAAAATAGTATTTTTTGAAAAAAAAAAAGGTATAGATTTACACTAATATTGTAAACCAAAAGTCAAAAACTACTGACCTGTAGCAAAATCCATTCTACTAATCTGTTTCAGTTGTCCCATACAATGTTAGTCATCATAATTTCTTAAATATTTTAAATTATTTGTTTAACATTTAAATGAATACAAGTTCCCATAAAATCTCTGAACTCTCAAAAAATCAAATTTCTGGTAACACTAGGCCTGCGTTCCCAACGGGCAATGATAAACCGGAGCTATGTTGCAGTTTTCTTCATGCTTTTAGGGCGTTTCAGTCTTCCTATTGCTTCTGCTGCACTGAATACAAGGGTCAGTGGCCAGTCCTGAGCATAACTGTCATGTTTTCATAGATAACAATTTTTTCAAAAGGAAACATTTCTGGTATCCATATTCTGTCAAAACAGAAAATGAAAGATCAGTTTGGAGGACCTTATACTTCAAAATAAAGGGAGGTGGGTGAAGAAAGAGAAGAGCATATGGTAGAAGCATAAATTGTTTCTTCATGTTTAATATTAAGCAATAAAAGAAGGTTTTATAAAAGGAGCTATCTGCTTTCCTCATGTATTCACACTCAGCCTCTGTAACAATTTGAAATTGCAAACTTTGTTTAAAACACTTATCTGTTCCCTTTTTCCTGTCACGTCAGAAAGAGTAAACAGAATATCCTAGCACTGACAAATTCAAACTTTACTTGTTTGCTATTTTTTCACCCAATCCTACTTCTATTTCAACACTTACGTTAAAAACATCACCAAGCAATTCGCTCTATAGCAGTGGTTCTCAACCCTAGCTGCACACTAGACTCACCTGGGACACTAAAAATACCACTGCCATGCCTCCACCCCCAGAGGTTCTTATTTATTATGTATATAATGTGACTTTTCCATCAGCACTTAAATTTTTTTTTAGCTCCCCATATGATTTTAATGGGAAGCCAAGGTTAGAATCATTGCTCCAAGAATTTTGCTGTCCATTAAATACTGGAATATATGTCATCCAACCTCTGCTCTCTGTCACTTTGCAAATTTCATGAGTTACTTAACCTCTTTAGGTCAAATATCTTTCTTTATAAAATGCTATAGGCAGTGACACAGGGTGAGTTCTTCTGGAAGCTGAAACTAAGGCAAGGATTTCAGTGAAAAACATATTACACACTTTCAGGAGCAATCAAATTCCCCAGCAGCCTGATACTGCTAGAAGCTGTAGAGAGTGAATGACACCTCAAAGTTGGTCACAGAAGTGAAGGCAAAGAAGTGGAGCTTTTGTACTCCTGCACCAGTTATTGACTATGTAAGGGTAGGGGTGGGGAGGCAGGGGAAATGACCTAAGAATTGCCAGTGCTTCCAGCCACCACTACCTACAGGTGAGGGGCTCTGTTGGTCAAGGGCAATCCTCTGATCACTGGTATGCACAGTCAACAGGAAAGCACCCAGGAGATGGGGGATGGGTGCACAGAGCTGGAATACAGGATCCTAGGGGCATTTCTATGGGACTCCATGCAACCGTGCCCACTACAGTCCACCCAAACATTCTTATAGAAGGGAAAGTGCAGAATGGTGGTGAAGGACAGGGTGGTGTTGAACTAGAAGATCTCGAAGACCTTTTCTAGGTGAAAAAAAATCTATAAAATACTGTCTGAAACATGCTGTCTGAATCTTTATTTTCTAACTGATAAATACTTAAAGATTTTGTTCTCTCTTTGCCTCAGTCATCTTTTGATTCCTATTTTGGTAACTGCATGACAGTTTGACCGATACTAATTAACAACAAAAACTTGATTATTTCAAGGAAGTTTAAGGAAATACCTTAAAGCTTCAATAAGGGAAGGAAAACATTCTTTGCCATGGTAGTTACTCAGTCTTACCAGTCAGGATGCTATATATTTGTAAGCCAATTTGGAGTCATGTAACATGACCAAAGATTTACATAAATGACTAGATATGTAGAAGATATATTCTATTTTTATATTTGCTACATATTTATTTAACTAATTATGTAAGAATAATACATAATTCTTACAAAATCAGCATGGTGGCTCGTGCCTGTAATCCCAACACTTTGGAAAGCCAAGGTGGGTGGATCACTTCAGGTTGGGTTTTCGAGACCAGCCTAGAAACATGGTGAAACCCTGTCTCTATTAAAAATGCAGAAATTAGCTGGGCATGTTAGTACACACCTGTAATCTCAGCAACTTGGGAAGCTGAGGCAGGAGAGTTGCTTGAACCAGGGAGGTGGATGTTGCAGTGAGCCTAGATAGCTGCCATTGCACTCCAGGCTGGGTGAGAGAGTGAGCAAGAAGCATCTATGTACAATTTAGTCTCTGTTATCTGTTTTAATCAGAAATCCTATAATGGGATATGTAAGACTTATGTTCAGATGATTGAGGCTTATTGTAAATACATTTTCCTAGTTGCAGAGAATTAAGGGAGCAGACAGCCAGAACAGCTTTTCAGGCACTTAATTTTTTTTTGCTATGAAAAACTATAGTAAATGAAGCACAACATTTTCACTCAAAATGAAAAATGGTAACTAATTTACCCTAATAAGTACAGCAGTAATCTTAAGAATATTATTTTCAATCATATTAAATTTGGCTTGCCTAGAGAATAATGTCTTGGAAAAGTACCAATGTTGTAGAAATTTGTAGTACAATCTTGACACTCAGCCACAGAATATAACGTAGAAACTCTGATACAGTTTCCTCATCACAGTCTCTACAAAAATCCTTTTAAAAAATAAGTTGAAGTTGCTTTTTGCTATTGTAAGCAAATTACCAAAATGCCTATTTTAAGTAAATAGGACGAGACTAGAACATAGTCAAAATTTAAATTTCTTGACACTCTTTTCTTTAGGTTAGTAATTAAATGAATAAATCATTAATATATTTATATGTATATATACATACAAATATAGACAAAGAATACATATGTTTGTGTAGGAGGAAAACTAGCAATTTTAAAGATCTATTCACCTATTTTATATTATATAGTTCATATAAATTATATCATTTAATACGACAGCCCTATGAGATATATTAAGCACAATTTTACAGAATAGGAAAAAAGAATCAAAAATATAAAATTAATTGCCCAAGGGTACGTAGCTATTTAACTTTGCAGTTGAGATTGAAATCTCAGTCTGACTGGCTTCAATGATTATGTTCTTTTTCACTACACTGTGCAAGGAAAAGAAGTATGTGGTTAAAAATAAATGAATGCCACAAAACTCTTACTGCCTTTTCTGAGATCAAAATCTACCTCTACAAATTCTGGTTTAGATTTATGGGAATAAGTCAATCCTGATGCTGGTCCATCTTATCTTCTGAAAAATTTTACTTTTTATATTGTAATGTACAGAGTCATTTTTTAGATTTTATTTGAAGATCCTTCAGGAAATGCATGAGAGAAAAAGAAAGAAAAGTTGCCACCTGACCTTGTCCTTCAACTCTGTTCTGAGCCAGAATGGAGAGAATTTGTGAGGGCTGCCTGACGTCTAAATTGTTTATGCTTGGATAATGAATTCCAAAAACAACCCACTCTCTTTGTTACTTGTATTTTGTTTCCAAAAGGGGCATAGAAAGGTATAAGAAAACATTGTTTCCTTGATATTTTTCTAGAATTTAGCAGCACCGACATAAGCATTTGTTTCTTAACAGAAACAGACATTTACATTCTCTGGTGATCTGTGTTTTGAAATGACAACTGTAGATAAGAAAGGAATTGTTAATCAGGATTCCAAGTACAAAACTGTCAGTAAAAGGAGTGATTTTGATGTGGAAGATAGGATTTGACTTTATTTTTTAATATGCATGTAGGTGTTCTTTCTTCCAAAGATGACATCTTATTTATGTATTTTTATAAATAAATTTAGTTTCTTCCATGCTGTTCTAGAAGCATATTTTCTTTATTTGATTCCACTGAGGTAAAAAGGGTTTTAGTGTGGAACACAGTGATGTCTATAACAAGAAACTCCAGGATCCAGGAATTCTCCCTATGTTGGGGATAAAAGACAGAACAAAGCAGTCAGGAAGTCTGCCATTAGGGGAGCTTACAGTCTAAATGGGAAACAGGTAATAAGCAAAATAAGTGAGTAAATTATATAGTATGTTGGATAATGGTAAGTATATGCAAAGAAAGAAAAAAAAGGAAGGGAATAAGAAGAGCTGGAGGCTGAAATTTTATAACAGGTAAAGTTTAGAAGAGGTAGATTTCTTTTTCAGCAACGTGCAACAAAGGAAACTTGCTTCTTCTAAACTTAACCTCTTCTAAAATGTCACAACCAGATTAAATATTTAAATTTTAAAACCAGATTAAAGACTTAAAAAGAGAAAAGAAAGAAATTTATTGTAAGGCCACTAGAGTATTTCAAAAAACCAGGAGAAACTGGGTTATGGCAAATGCCAACATAAAAGGGAAAACAAACATACTAAATGGTAACATGGTGACATCATTTGGCTGTGTCCCCACCCAAATCTCATCTTGAATTATAACTCTCACAATTGTCACATGTTATGGAAGGAACCCAGTGGGAGATAATTGAATCATGGGGGTGGTTCTTTCCCGTGCTTTTCTTGTGATAGTGAATAAGTCTCATGAGATCTGATGGTCTTAAAAATGGGGGTTTCCCTGCACAAGCTCTCGTCTCTTGTCTGCCACCATGTGAGATGTGCCTTTCACCTTCTACCATGATCATGAGGTCTCCCCAGCCACTTGGAACTGTGACTCCATTAAACCTCTTTCTTTTGTAGATTGCCCAGTCTCTGATACGTCTTTATCAGCAGCATGAAAACAGACTAATACATGTGGAATATTCATTCTAAATAATCATTTAGACAAAATTGTCATCTAGAGCAACTTCTTTTCTATCTTTTTTTTTCCAATTAAAATGTATTGAGCTGTCTTACCTGTGGCTATGTTTGGCTTCCTTCTCCATCTCTACTTCTTTGAGGTGTTGTCTCCTAGCTCCTGGCATAATGGGATAAGGATTATATTTAGAATCAGAGCACCAGGATATGTGTCCCATTTTTCTCTCACTAGTTGTGTCTTGGGCATGTTGCACCACAGTCTTAGTCCTTTTTGTTCAATAACCACCATATAGCCTTTAAATAATAACATGTTGTAATTTTAGAAAACCTGTGAGAGCTAAGTGATTGTCTTAACATGTGGAATTAACCCTTAAGAAGATCAGTCAAGAAGGTAATTTAGAGAGAATAAAAAAAGCACTAAAAATGTATCTAAAGGAAAACCTACATTTAGAAATTAGAAGAAACAGAGGTTCAGGAAGGTGGAGAAAAATCAGAGAATTTTTTAAAATCTAAAGTAAAACTAACTTTAAAAGAAATTAATAAAAAATATAATTACAAGAAAGGCATATAAATCAGCAGTCTTCTGAACAGATATCAAGGTTAATCACGTAGCAAATAATCATTAAAAGTGGTGACAAGGTTATCTAAGGATCACTGAGGAAAACAGGTTTGCAGAAAAGGAGGGATGAAGATCATAAATAGAAATCTGTAGAGATTTTCTTTCAATGTCCAAATCTACATCTTTCTATATAAATGGAAAAATAAATCTGATCTTACCAAGATGTAAACAAGAGGATCTTAATGGTAATGCTGTGAATTATAATTCATTTCAGGAGAAAAAAATTGAATTTTGGTTACCAGGTTTTAATTTAGGTAAATATTATTGAAATAAAACTTCAGAACCCTCTCTTTTCTTCACCACTTCCTGATCCTTTTGTTGTCTCTCTATCTTCTTGAGTTGGATGGAAACATGGTATTTTTCAAGCTACAAGAGAACTTAACAGCTATCCAGTTGAGATTCTTATCATTTTTTATGAAACCCTTTAATAAATAGATATGTTATGGACACTGTTAGCAGGAAAATGCATCCATACACGCAAAAATAAGATTTGGATATAATTTCAGTGTTCTCTCAATCTTTAACCTTATCCAACCCTATAGTTTCATAAATAAATAAAGTCACTAAAAGTGTGTTTTTACTCAGATAACCAATCGATATGTACAATAGTGGAAATTCAATTATGTTTGTAAAAACACTATTCAATACTCTTTCTACAATGCCACCTTGATTCTCTGTAAGCATGTCTCATTCAAAAGTGATTATCTAATAAATTTTAGCTGTTTCCAGATTAGAGTACACACAAGGGTTTTGGATAGGCACACAAGGGGTTTAGTGGAGAACAGCTTCTGGAGCCAAGCACACCTGGGCTCCAAGCTCTCACACATACTAGCTGTGTGACACTGCACTGCAGATTGTCTGATACAAGTGTCCATTTCCTCGTCTATTCATGAGTGATAGCTCTAAAATCTAGCCCTGGACCTTTGCAGAATTAGGCATGGTAATGCATCTAAACTGCTTATTAAGGTGCTTGGAACATAGAAGTAAATATTAGCTCAAAGTAGTAACAAAAGTATCCACTATCATTAGGTTATACAGCATTTAATCTGAAGGGTCCCCTACATTCAAGGTTGATTAGGTTATCTGTGAACTTTTAACAGCCCAAGATGACATTCTGGATCTGCCACTAACAAGACACTTTGACAGGTGTTCTGCCTTCCAATTCTAATATTTACAGAGTTCTAAGTATGGTGTTTAAAGATTCTATCTTGGTTTGAGTTTCCAAGGAGAGCATATATGAGTAAGCCTGTTTATTTCTTTCTAAGGCTTAAAATTGCAATTTAGGAATCAGTACGAAGTGGACATTTTTATGGTTTTATGCTGTAAGTTTATGACCTATGTATCTCAGTTTCCTCATATATTTAGAGAAGAACCATGCATGCTAGCAACCTATGTTCTTATTAAAAATGTAGGAAAGATTAAAGTTAATCACTTTAAATAAACACAATATATAGGAAATTTTTATAATTCAAACACTGGGAGTTGTGGCTACTCTGTTTAAAAGTAGATGAAGCTCTACTCAAAATTCAGTTCATGTCAAGACTGATGACATCACACACACCAGGAGAGTATGAAAAGGTTTCTTACTTACAGAACTGATGCTTTTCTGGTAAAAGCAAGGCAGGCCTCCCAAGCAGGTCTGGAATGACTTGAGAGAGCTAGGAAAGAAAAATGGCATATATTTTGATTCCCAAAAACAGGTAGGGCCAGTGGTAAAGTTCCCATTCAAGGGCAGGAGTGCACATGGTGAAATCATCAATGCCAGAGAAGTGAGCACCCAGGTGTTTTAATCAATTTGCCCAGAGCTGAGGAAAAATAGAGGAGACACGGTGGGCCTGAGAGTTGTCAGCAGTTAAATATCAAAAATGGGATTAGATCCTTATTACACTGTGTTGGGTGACACATCATTGCACACATCTTAACTACTATCACCACTCTCAATAGGTTATTCTAACTCTATTTAGGGAATACGTGAAACTCACCCACTGGGTGCCTAAAGCCTCTGTTGGAACAGCCTCGACTATTTAGGGCCACATAAGCCTTCCACCGAAACCTAAGTTTTCCACTGCACTGTCTTGCCCATTTTTATCAGGCTCTGCTCTTGCAAATTCTTTAACTACATTTCAGCAAGAGGGAAAAACTGACCATCTGTAGCATTCTCTCATCTAGTCAGGGATGAAAAGAAATAGTGAAAAAATGTGATTATGCTTGGCAAATCTCTTCATGACTATCTTTTTCTAATCAGGAAAACAATTTGATCATGTTCCAAGGATTTAAAAATGAAATACATTTAACTTCTTTACCAAATTATATAGATTTTTTCAAGTTTATTTCTACTTTCAAAGGTACCAGATACATTTTCCTCTTGAACATTTTAAAATAGCATGCATAGCTGCATACTTAATAGATAGCAACTCTGAATCACAGTGATGGACAATCATTCCTACTCTAAATGCCAAATGATTATATGGTATAAACCATTAAGTACTTTGGGTGCTCAGAAGGAGACATATGTGTTTGAGATAGAGGGCACAGGCAAGATTCTTCTCAAGAAAAGAAGGAATTCAATAGATAAATAGATTAAGAGAAATTACATGGAATGAGGAGGAGGAAATTTCAAACAGCAGGAAAAGCATAACATCACACACAGGTAAGTGCTAATACAAGGCCTGCTATTTGAACACAATGTAAGTATGTGTGCTTGTGCTTTAAATGTACAGACACATGGTTCCAATATAAAATAACAGAATAGGAAGTGACTTTTCCTTCCATATTCAAGGAACACGTATATTCTTTATGTTATAAAGAAATTCCTTTTTGGAAAAGTCATTAGAAACCAACTGAAATTGCCATGCCTGCTCTGAAACAAGATTTACAGAACACAAAACTACCTGTGAAATATGAAATGTTATAGAGATTTCACAAGAGTTTTGAGACTAAAGGACTATTCAAAATATGGCGTTGGTGGAAATGAAGGTTACCTGAGAATTAAACAGTCTCCCTTGAGAACAGTAAAATCAGCTAGGAACCATACCTATTTGAGCTCAACATCATGTTACTGGTATTTAAGCTGTGCCTGAATCATAGTAGGTGATCAGAAAAGGATTTTTGGATTAATTAACACATTTATTTTCTGAGGAATCAATGGAAAAGGATCTGTACTGTATAATGTTGAGCTAAGAAACCTTTACTAATTTAAATCAAATCCTTTTGTAAATAGAACATGTGTGCAACCTGCCAGTCACCTTAATTAGAAACCAAACTACTGCTAACAGAAGGCTATCCTATGCTTGAAAATAGTAAATGAATGTTATGATGAAAACATTATTCTAAGAAAATACACTGTGTGAACATGAGAACTATTGGGATTGGTTTCAAGGGTAGCACAGCAGGTGCTCTGTTTTTATTAAATTTGTGTATGAGCATTTAGACAGGGTTGGGTTGCTATCAAGCAAATTGAGGACAGAAAGGTGTAGAACATATTATTACTAAAGGAAGCTGTCTAGTTTCCCTTGCCCTACAATTATTCTTCAACACAGTGTATTATTCCCTGTGTAATGATTAAATTATGTATGTTCAGTTTAAAATTTGAAATAAGCACCTCAAAAATATGATGTAAATGGAAACTCGTAATTCCTTCACTCTGAAATACCACTATGTATAACATGAGTGGTTTTATATCTGTTTAGCTATACAAAC
Organism: Rhinopithecus bieti; assembly: GCF_001698545.2. Classification (NCBI taxonomy): domain Eukaryota; kingdom Metazoa; phylum Chordata; class Mammalia; order Primates; family Cercopithecidae; genus Rhinopithecus; species Rhinopithecus bieti. Next base: position 162,646 of record NW_016828106.1, read on the forward strand.
ACAATTATATTTTAATAGTTTTTTATATATAGTGGTTATTTAAGAGTTAAGGGGTTACATATGTTTATGTATAAATAAATTACCCAAGCCAGGAATAACAGTGAATTCACCAAATCCCAATATGCATTCCTCCCACATATCTCTACCCCACAAAACTTGACAGCTTTGGCTGGTACACTCTGTGATTTTCAAATATTATTATCTCAGTCTAGGATAGTCATCAATCACAATCTTCTTCATCTATCGGGATAACAAATTTAAGAAATATTCATAGGAGCTGTACAGGAACTAAAATATAGTACTATCTTTATTTTCCAAAGTATAGGTTTCTTGGTAAAACTGATTTTGAAGACACAGCTTGATCCAGAAACCATGGGCTTTTATTCATTTATTCAAAAAATGCTTGTAGAATTATACCAACAAGTATTCTGACCAGTGGGGATAGAGAAGTTAAATTCTCATGGAGCTTACATTCTAGTTGGGAAAAGACAGAAGAAACAATAAACGATGTGGGATATCAAGAAAAGGTGTAAAGAGTGCTAGGAAGGGGTCTGTCATTTTGAACAGGGTAGTTTGCAAAGCCCTCGCAAAGAGGGAGATATTTGAGCAGAGACCTGAAAGGTGCAATTATATCTTGAGAAATAGCATTCCAGGCAGAGGAAAGTATGAATGCCAAGGCCCCAAGATGGCAGCATATCAGGCTTTCTACTTCTGTCTTCCTGAATTGAATTGCTTCAGCTACTGCTGAAGAACCACAGCCTACAACAATGGAGCACAAAGGTGCATCACAACTGCCCCTCTAATCCAGCCCCTCCATCTTATTTCATGCTGGAGCATACTTCATAGAAACATGAGCAGAGAGAGAATATGTTCTATCAGTTTATCAGTTCATTTTCATGCTGCTGATAAAGACATACCCAAGACTGAAAAATATACAAAAGGAAGAGGTTTGAGGTACTTACAGCTCCACATGGCTTGGAAGGCCTCACGATCATGGTGGAAGACAAACAGAAGCAAGTCATGTCTTCCATGGATGGTAGCAGGCCCCAAAAAAAAGCTGTGCAGGGAAACTCCCATTTTAAGACCATCAGATTTCGTGAGACTAATTGACTATCATGAGAACAGTACAGGAAAGATGTATCCTCATAATTCAATCACCTCCCACAGGGTTCCTCCCCATGACATGTGGGAATTGTGGGATTTACAATTCAAGATGAGATTTGGGTGGGGACACAGACAAGCCATAACATTCCACTGCTGGCCTCTCCCAAATCTCGTGTTCTCACATTTCAAAACCAATCATCCCTCCCTAACATTCTCCCAAAATCTTATTTCAGCATTAACTGAAAAGTCCACAGTTCAAAGTCTCATCTGAGACAAGGCAAATCCCTTCCACCTATGAGCCTATAAAATCAAAAGCAAGTTAGTTACTTCCTAAATACAATGGGCGTACAAGCATTGGCAAATACAGCCACTACAAATGGGAGAAATTGGCCATAACAAAAGGGCTGCAGGCTCTATGTAAGCCCAAAATCCAGTGGGGCAGTCAAATCTTAAAGCTCCAAAATGACCTCCTTTGACTCCGTATCTCACATTCAGGTCATGTTGATATAACAGGTGGATTCCCATGGTCTTGGGCAGCTCTGCTCCTGTGGCTTTGCAGGGTATATCACCCATTCTGTCTGCTTTCACAGACTGGTGTTGAATGTCTGTGGCTTTTCCAGGTTTATGGTGCAAGCTGTCAGTGGATCTACCATTCTGGGGTCTGGAGGATGGTGGCCCTCTTCTCACAGCTCCACTAGGTGGTGCCCCTGTACAGACTCTGTGGGGGGGCTCCGACCCTACATGTCTCTTTCACAGTACTCTAGGAGACGTTCTCCCTGAGGGACTTGCTCCTGCAGCAAAACTCTGCCTAGACATCCAAGTATTTCCATACATCTTCTGAAATCTAGATGGAGGTTACCAAACCTCATTCTTGACTTTCATGCACCCACAGGCTCAACACCACACAGAAGGTTCCAAGGCTTGGGGTTTGCACCCTCTGAAGCAACAGTCTAAGCTGTCCCTTGGTCCCTTTTAGCCGTGGATAGAGCAGCTGGAATGCATGGCACCAAGTCCCTAGGCTACACACAGCAGGAGGCCCTGGGTCTTGGCCACAAAACCATCTTTTCTTCATAGACCTCTGGGGCTGTAAAGGGAGGAGCTGCCCTAAAGACCTCTGACGTGCCCTGGAGATATTTTCCACATTATCTTGGCAAATTACATTTGGCTCCTCATTACTTACGCAAATTTCTGCAGCAGGCTTGAATTTCTCCTCAGAAAATGGGATTTTCTTTTCTATCACTTTGTCAGGCTGCAAATTATCTGAACTTTTATGCTCTGTTTCCCTTTTAAAACCGAGTGCTTTTAACAGCACCCAAGTCATCTCTTGAATGCTTTGCTGCTTAGAAATTTCTTCCACCAGACACCCTAAATCATCTCTCTCAAGTTCAAAGTTCCACAAATCTCTAGGGCAGGGGCAAAATGTCACCAATTTCTTTGCTAAAACATGTAACTCCAGTTACTCCAGTTCCCAACAAGTTTCTCATCTCCATCTGAGACCACATTAGCCTAGATTTTATGGTCCACATTATTATCAGCATTTTGGTCAAAACCATCCAACAAGTCTTTAAGAAGTTCCAAGCTTTCCCACATTTTTCTATTTTCTTCTGAGCCCTCCAAACTGTTCCAACCTCTGCCTGTCACCCAGTTCCAAAGTCGCTTCCACATTTTCAGAGCACCCCACTCCTGGTACCAATTTTCTGTATTAGTCTGTTTTCATGTTGCTGATAAAGGTACACCTGAGACTGGAAAATTTACGAAAGAAAAAGGTTTAATGGATTTACAGTTCCACATAGTTGGGGAAGCCTCACAATCATGGCAGAAAGTAAGGAGAAACAAGTTACATTTTACATGGATAGTGGCAGACAAAAAAAGAGCTTGTGAAGAGAAACCCCCACTTTTAAAATCCTCAGATCCCATGAGACTCATACACTATCACGAGAACAGCACAGGAAAGACATTCCCCCATAATTCAATTGTCTCCCATGGGGTTCCTCCCATGACACATGGGAATTGTGGGAGTTACAATTCATGATGAGATTTGGGTGGGGATACAGCCAAACCATATGTATCAGTAATCTGAACATCAGAGAAAAAGCAGAGCCATGATTTGAGGCTATGCTAGAAGAATGTGATTTTCTCCAAAATCACCAAATAAAAGAGAATATTTGTATTTTTATGGAAATGAGGCAATAATAGGAGAAGACATAGGAACCAGAAGTGATCCTCCTAAGGAAATAATTGAATATGATTTTCTGTATGTCTCTCTGAGAGTGGGGGATGAATAAAGTGTTTCTTTCTTTTTTAAAAGTTCATATTATATATATCCTCTAGATATTTTAAAGATAATTTACTCTTACATAGTATATGTTTTCTCTGTAATAAGGTAATTACTTTTACTATCTTCTCTGTGACTATTTTTCAACCATTTGTGTCACTCAATGACACTGAATAAAAAATCTGAATTCTGTAGTTCTCTATTTAAGGAATGAATTCTTGTCAAAATATCTGAGAGAGTCCTCAGTCACTCCCCATCTTTTTTATGAGAAGTTATTTTTCATTTCATTCAGTTCAACTGAAAATTGAGGGGCAAGGGATGTTGAGCACTGACTTGGAACTCATAAACTGTGGAGAGTCCAATGTGAACAAATCATGCCCTTAGACCAAGCCAGAAAGGGGCCAAAGTTTATGGCTTCATTTTCTTCTCCATTAGGAACCTGAGTAAGTCAGAGAGAAAGCAGTTACAGATGGGATAGACAGAGATCATGTATATGTTCATTTTGATAATTTTTTGTGGAAAAGCAATTGGCATTTCAGAATACCAATTATGTAGTTAGCCTATACCTCTAGGGAAACTCACAATTTAGCATTTCAAAAGATTTGAACCATTATAAAGTCAATTTCTTGTACTAATCACCAGTCTTTGTACAGATAACTTCAGTATAATTCTGAACATCAAAGTCAGTAGATAGGAAATTGAACTTATTAGACTAATGTAATTAATTAAATCTAGTACTGAAAAAACATTTACTCTTGTAAAAGGCACTCCAGGCTACCTCTTTATGTATCATTCCAGCTCTAGTTCTTGAGATGAGATTTTTAAAAATAAATAAAATAATTCAAATAATGAAAAATTCTGTGGACAGCAAATTGTCAAATTAGAAATTAGTCTTGTTCATCTTGTTTTATGGAAGTGAATGACGTTATCTTCCAAAAATTATATTGAAAGTATTTTTTCTAACATCCTTGAGAAATAGCTGGCCAAGCACAATCTGATAGTACCTTTCTTTCCCTATTCTGCTCAGGGGCAGCCCAACTTGCATTTTGAGTGAACCCTGTTTAGTCCTTGAAGAACACAGGGTTCCCAAACATGTCTGAAGCTTCCATGCCAGAGAAAATGAGGCAGTCAATGCCAGCAGATGGCAGTATCCAATGCCACTACTTGTTGTGGCCCACAAGAGAACTCATGACTCAGAGGTCTGGGAGGAGGTCGACCTTCCTAGCGGCAACTGAGCAAACATTTTTAATTTCACAGCTACTAGGGTATCCCTGAATAGAATGCTGGATGGATTCTCTTAGCACACTCAGATGAACCACCCCAACCTTCTCACAATGTATACCCTGCTGAACTAATTCTTGATCAGACAAAGCAATTGCTTATGGAAATATTAAAGTAGGGCTTCTGAGAACAATGAGAAAATTAAATTATTGACTGTATTTGAGATATCCAGTTGTGTGCTACAGAATGACAGTCCTATCAATGACAGCCCATGTACACTACAGTAGTCTCCTAAGATTATAATATTGTATTTTTACTACCCCTTTTCTATGTTTAGATACACACAAACTTAGCGTTGTGTTACAACTGCCTGCAGTATTCAGTACAGCAACGTGCAGTACAGGTTTGTATCTTAGGAGGACACTCATTCAAGGACACTTATCCCCCTTCCAAAAAATAGGTCTCAATGGAGACACCTGAAAAGGATCTGAACAGACACCCTCCCTCATCTTCCAATAAGAAGGCCTCTGAATGGAGGCACTTAAGCTTGGAATGCAGGAATACCTATGAGCGTGGTCACTGGGTTGGAGGAGGTGCTGGGAGGCTGAGTACTCCAATGCAACTCCCTCCACAGACAGCAATGCACTAACTATACATCAAGCTTGAACTGTGCAGGGCAGCTTTCTTTCCATTAGCATGGCCAGGTAAAGCCTTTGTAATTTCTATGATCATGTTTGAAAGATAAGATATAGAATTGTGGCCTAGAGCCAAACTTCTCAGTTATAAATTAAAATTATTTTTGTTTTCACCTTTGCTTACATCTGTTATGCATGTACCTGTGTGCGTGTGTGTGTGTGTAATTTTCCTCCATTGTGTTAAGTAGGGATCTACCATATGTTCTTAAATATAGGACCCTAAGAGTATTATTTTAATTTATATACTTCTAAAAAGGAAAGAAAATGCTTCCAATTAAACCGACTCTCCGCTAACTATAAGAGATAGACATTTCAGAAATGTTAAAATATGAAAAGAAGTGGTGTTAGAATCAATGAAATGTAGTAACTTTACCTATTTTATTGCAAGCTGACACTCAATGGTCTTTCTACAACTAACTGAATACCTCACACTTTTCTCACTTACATGAAATTTTTCTAAATAAATTATATTTTCACATAAACATAGGTTTTCTGCACTCTCCATTTTGTTCTATTAGTCTTTCCATCAATTACTAGATGAATAACATCCTGTCTCAATTTCCATCTTTTACTTTGACGTCATTAGAATATCAGCTTTTCTAACAGACAGTTAAATTGTTTCAATTTTTTGTACTTACAGACAACGCAAATTTAAATTCATACAAGTTCATTTTTGCATTAAGGTTAAATTTCTGAAGGTGAAATTAGCAAAGGGTATAAAATTTAATTTTAATAGATACTGTCAAATTTTTCTCCAAATATTGGATTATCTTAATGTTCCATCAACTGTGTATCTATATATTTATTTCTCCATAACTTTATTAACTCTAAATATAATAAAATGTAAAAATAATTTCTGCTAACCTGGTAGTTTTAAACTAACATTTTATTGTGGCTTTATTTGCATCTTCCTAATCATATGTGAGACTGAGAAGCTTTTCATATTCTATTGGTGAGTTATAATTCTTTTTTTAGATTAATTTTGTGTAATTTGTTATTCATTGCTAATTCTTCTCTTCCCCCAGCTGACCAACATTTTATTTATATGCAACTTTGTTTTCCCTTAGTAAGGAAACCTTTTTGGTCTTCTCCATTCTTCCACATATCACATTTGTTATTCCATCCTCCTCTTAATATTCTGGTAGCTTATATCTTTCTCCCCTTAAAAATTTTAACCCCATTGACCCAAATGGAAAAATAAAACTTTTTTCTGTAAATGATTAATACCTTTCCTTTTGGCCAAGTTTGTCTCAACAATTACTGCCCAACATTCCTGAGCTAATTGCTCAACACCCACATTATAAATACACACAGCTGAAGGCTTGGCTGGTGACTTAACAATACAGCATGTCCACCAGGAAATAATTTTCTCTTTTCATATACTCCACCAAACGTTTCCAAAGCACAACTTGTTAGCATGAATGCCAATCCACTATCCTTCCCATTATAGCATTTGAGGTTGAATTCACATATCTTGGAGTTTTTTTGGGTTAGAATTCATTCTAATCACTTTTCATTTCAGAAATCTTTTCCTCACATAGCAACATTCATTTCATATCATTTTAAAAATAGCCAGGAAAGCTAATGTAGCTGCCAAAACTGTATGGACTCCAGAAGCTGAACTCCTAGACCTAGACAACCCCTGAGAGGAAGAGGTGTAGGTCCATCCCCTACCATATCAAACTGCCACATGGCCATGTGTGTGTCACTGACCTAGGCCTCACACACAGTCAGCTGGAGGTCCATGATGATGGAATGGGGAAATATTAGAGAATAGAAGAGGAAATGACTTGGTGAGCGCTACTGAGGGACCAGCAACATTACACAATGAGGTGTTGGAGTGCAAGGGATCACATGGGAGTTGTTCTTGCAAACATAATTCATTTAGAAAAATTTCATGTAAGTGAGAAAAGTGTGAGGTATTCATTTAGCTTTACAAGTGGCCCCTAGGGTACTGCTATAGCTTTGAGGTAGCCCATGGCCTTCAGCTTCACCCTGATGGCAAAGTCAAAATTACTATAGTACAGTAAGTGTGTTAAAATTTGTCTTAAATTTCAGAGAACATCAGGTTCTTAATATTCTTCAACACTAACAGAACTTCAATCCAGAGAAGCTGAGCAGTCCCCTAATTATGTGGTGCCCTGTGGATTGTGGCCACCCTGTATTTTATATTCCTGCTTATCTGGGAGTGTCTGGTTCTTACCCAGTTTCAGGCCATTGTCTAGACTGTTGAGTTTTACATCATTCTGTGGAAATATTCAAACAGAACAGACTCTTATATTGTATAAGATTTTCCTTTTAATTAAGTAAGCTATCTACCCACCATAGTGCCTAAGATGAAGCCTATATAATGTTGTATTAAACTGTGTGATTTAAAGTGGATATATGTTCTCTGAAACCCAAAGGGAAACAAGAGCACTGGAGATTGAGAAATAATCAGAAATAAGAAATAGAAATATACAGATGGATACTCCAAAAAGGAAATATCTCAGAGTACTGAACAGAATGACACCTCTTACCTACCACATCATTCCAGCAGTCTACCAATATGCTGGAAGCATCATGAACCACCACACAAGGAACCTGCTATTCCAGCAACCATCAGGGATGTTCCAAGAAAGTTGACATAAAGTCTTCACAAGCAAACAAAAAAACAGAAAACAGTCATGCTTATACTAAAAGAAAAATACAACAGTTGTTGGAGAGGATGTGGAGAAATAGGAACACTTTTACACTGTTGGTGGGATTGTAAACTAGTTCAACCATTATGGAAAACAGTATGGCAATTCCTCAAGGATCTAGAACTAGATGTACCATATGACCCAGCCATCCCACTACTGGGTATATACCCAAAGGATTATAAATTATTCTACTACAAAGACACATGCACACGTATGTTTATTGCGGCACTATTCACAATAGCAAAGACTTGGAATCAACCCAAATGTCCATCTGTGACAGACTGGATTAAGAAAATGTGGCACATATACACCATGGAATACTATGCAGCCATAAAAAAGGATGAGTTTGCGTCCTTTGTAGGGACATGGATGCAGCTGGAAACCATCATTCTTAGCAAACTATCACAAGAAGAGAAAACCAAACACCGCATGTTCTCACTCATAGGTGGGAACTGAACAATGAGATCACTTGGACTCGGGAAGGGGAACATCACACACTGGGGCCTATCATGGGGAGGGGGGAGGAGGGAGGGATTGCATTGGGGAGTTATACATGATATAAATGATGAATTGATGGGTGCTGACGAGTTGATGGGTGCAGCACACCAACATGGCATAAGTATACATATGTAACAAACCTGCACGTTATGCACATGTACCCTAGAACTTAAAGTATAATAAAAAATAAAAAATAAAAAAAATAAAAAAAAATACAAATCAACTAGCACACCAACAAGAAGCAAAGCAAGAAGGGGTGGGAGTAGGAGCTCCTCAACAGCAATGAGAGCAGTCTCATGGGATTTGTCTCTACTTCTTATTCTGTTTTAGACAAATGTTTGTTCTGATATAATTTCCCCTGTGTTCAACTCTCTCAATTACTTAAAGGGATGTAATTTTAGCTTTCTGGCATGTCCCTAAATCTCTGCCTTTTGTCTTATATAAGAATTGAAGATTGCTGGGAATATAATTCTTGGATCAAACTTCTTTTCTCTAAAACTTTGTTTTCTTAGCCTACATGAGAAGCCTGATGCTGTTTTCATTCTCTTCCATCTGTAGGCTTATAAAGTTTTTTCTACCTCTGTCATTCAGAAAATTCCCTAGGTATATATTTCTAAATTAATCCTATTCTGAACTCAGTGAGGCTTTCTACTTAAGAATTTAAAACTTTCTGTTATTCAAGTTTTCTTCTATTGTTTGGTCATTTCTTCTAGCTCAACTCTCCTTCTCTCTTTTTAGGAAGCCCTGGATCATTGCCATGTCTCATCTTTTCATTCGTGTTTTCTATTATTTTTGCACTGACTTCCATTTGGTCTTCCAGAGAAATAATTTAGCTACATCAGTTTTGAGTTTCCTTATTGAAATTTTAAACTTAAACACCATTGATATAGTTTGGCTGTGTCCCCACCCAAATCTCATCTTGAATTGTAGCTCCCATAACTCCCAGGTGTTGTGGGAGGGACCCAATGGGAGATAATTGAATCATGAGGGCTTTCTCATGGTAGTGAATAAGTTTCACAAGATCTGATGGTTTTGTAAGAGGAAACCCCTTTCGCTTGGTTCTTATTCTCTCTTGTCTGCCATGTAAGACTGGCCTTTCACCTTCTGCCATGACTATGAGGCCTCACCAGCAACGTGAAACTGCGAGTCCACTAAACCTCTTTTCCTTTATGAATTACCCAGGTTCAGGTATGTCTTTATCAGCAGTGTGAAAATGGACCAATACAGTAAATTGGTACCAGTAGAGTGGGGGCACTCTTGTAATTATACCAGAAAATGTGAAAACAGCTTTGGAACTGTAACAGACAGAGATTGGAACAGTTTGGAGGGTCAGAAGAAGACAGAAAAAAATGTGGAAAAGTTTGGAACTTCCTACAGACTTGTTGAATGGCTTTAAATGAAATGCAGATAATGATACGGACATTGAAATCCAGGGTGAGGTAGTCTCAGATGGAGATGAGAAACTTGTTGGGAATTGGAACAAAGGTGACTCTTTCTATGTTTTAGCAAAGAAATTGGTGGCATTTTGCCTCTGTCCTAGAGATTTGTGAAACTTTGAACTTGAGAGAGATGATGTAGGGTATCTAGTGGAAGAAATTTCTAAGCAGCAAAGCACTGAAGGGTGACTTGGGTTCTGTAAAAAGCATTCAGTTTTAAAAGGGAAACAGACCATAACAGTTTAGAAAATTTGCAGCCCAACCAACGACACAACAGAAAATAAAAACCCATTTGCCGAAGAGAAATTCAAGCCTGCTGCAGAAATTTGTATAAGTAACGAGGAGCCAAATGTTGATTTGTTAAGACATTGGGGAAAATGTCTCCAGGACATGTCAGAAGTCTTAATGGCAGCCCCTCCCATCACAGGCCTGGAAGCCTAGGAGGAAAAACATGGTTTCATAGCTGGGGCCCAGGGCCACCCTGCTGTGTGCAGCCTAGGGACTTGGTGCCCTGCATTTCGGCCAATCTAGTCATGGATAAAATGGGCTGAGGTACAGCTGAGGCTGTGACTTCAGAGGATGCAAGCCCCAAGCCTTGGCAGCTTCCACATAATGTTGAGCCTACAGTTGCACAAAAGTCAAGAATTAAAGTTTGGGAACCTCTGCCTAGATTTCAGAGGATGTATGGAAACGCCTGGATGTCCAGGCAGGAGTTTGCTGCAGGGGCAGGGTCCTCATGGAGAACCTCTGCTAGGGCAATGTGAAAGAGAAATGTGGGGTTGAAGCCTCCACAGAGAGTCCCTACTGGAGTACAGCCTAGTGAAGCTGTGAGAAGAAGACCATATACCACAAACTCCAGAAAACGGTAGCTCCACCAACTGACTGCACCATGCCAGAAAAGCTGCAGACACTCAACACCAGCCTGTGAAAGAAGCTAGCAGGGAGGCTATACTTGCAAAGCCACAGAAGCAGAGCTTCCCAAGACCATGGAGACCCACCTGTTGCATCAGTGTGACCTGGATGTGAGACATGAAGTCAAAGGAGATCATTTTGAGGCTTTAATATTTGACTGCCCCCCGGGATTTCAGACATTCATGGGGCCTGTATCCTCTTTGTTTGGGCCAATTTCTCTCATTTGGAATGGCTGTATTTACCCAATACTTGTACCCCCACTGTGTCTTGCAAGTAACTAATTTGTTTTTTATTTTACAGGCTCATAAGCAGAAGGCATTTGCCTTGCCTCAGATGGGACTTGACTTTTGAGTTAATGCTGAAATTAATTAAGATTTTGGGGAACTGTTAGGAAGGCATGATTGGTTTTGAAATGTGAATACATGAGATTTGGGAGGGGCCAGGGGCGGAAAGATATGGTTTGGCTGTGTCCCCACCCAAATCTCATCTTGAATTTTAGCTCCCGTAATTCTCACATGTTGTGGGAGAAAAACAGTGGGAGACAATTGAATCACGGGGATGGTTCCCCCAAATTGTTTTCATAGTAGTGAATAAGTCTCATGAGATCTGATGGTTTTATAAGGGGAAAACCCTTTCACTTGGTTCTTACTGTCTCTTGTCTGCCACCATGTAAGACATGCCTTTCACCTTCTGCCATGATTGTGAGAACTCCCTAGCCATGTGAAACTGAGAGTCCATTAAACCTCTTTTTCTTTATAAATTATCCAGTCTTAGGTATGTCTTTATCAGCACCATGAAAATAGACTAATAAAACCATGTTTTCCATTTTCTAAAACTCTATTCATTTTGTAGTTTTCTGATTGTTCCATTGTGGTATGAAATCATAATAATTTACATTACGATTCATTCAAGATTGTCTTCTGTTTTAAATCTAAACATTTTCTTAATAGGAATCACTGCTTTGATCACTTGATTTCATCTAAAATTAGTGTGTTCTTATGAACTATTCTTTACCTTTGTATTCTTGTCTTTGGGTAATGGTTCCCTCAAACAATTCTAGTCATCACTTTAAATTCTCCAGGGAACCTGATCTGAAATCATTAGGAATACCATATGTGTTTCTTGGCTATTAGGCAGACAGTGACTCTTTTGGCTCCACTGAGGCTAATTCTTGCTTAGACCTTTACTTCATATGTCTTTCTTGTAAAAGTGGAGAGAGATAGACTTCTCTCAGCTGCACTGAAGAAGAGTGTATTCGAGCAGTCAATGTCTAATAATAAGTGGTTAGAAACATCCTTATTATTTTTATATAATTGCACATATAGGGCAGGACATAGTCATTTGGAGACCCTAATCACTGAAGACATAACAATATGCCTGCTGTCTTCCTCCATACTATATGTAACTCATAATAAAAAATAATAACTAGGCAAGGGAGGATGAAGAGGTATGGCACAGAGGATGTTTAGGGCAGTGAAACTACTCTGTATGATACTATCATGGTTTATATATGTCCTTACACATTTGTCCAAACCCATTGTTCTGCTCCATTTGGGCTGCTACCACAAAATACCTAAATTTGGGTGGCTTATAAACTACAGAAATTTACATCTTACAGTTGTAGTGGCTGAGAAGTCCAAGACCAAAGCATGAGCAGATCTGGTACCTGGTGAGAGATGGTTTCCTGCTTCATAGATGGTACCTTCTCACTGCATCCTCACATGGTAGAGGGGCAAATGAGCTCCCTTCAATCTCTTTTATAAGAGCAGTAATCCCAATAATTAGTAAGCTCTGAAAGCCCCATCTGTTAATACTATCACATTGGAGATTAGGTTTTGACATATAAATTTGAGGAAGACACAAACATTCAGACTATTACACCTATAAAATACACAGCACCAAGAATGAATCCTAATACAAACTATTGACTGGGTGATAATGATGTGTCAATGTAGGTTCATCAATTGTAACAAATGCACCACTCTGTTGCGGGATGTAGATAGTAGGGGAGGCTATGTAGGGGTAGCAGTTAGATGAGAAGTCTCTGTACCTTCTACCATGACTCAGTACTTTTCTAGCCATTCTCCCCTCCTTCCCCTAGGACTCAAGGTCTGTAAAATGTCAGGAGCCTAAGTTCAGGGTTCCCATTACAATGAGACAATTTCTTCCACCTGTACTGCTAGTTTTCTGACTTACCCTCACCTGGAGCCATTCCATGGGAAGAAATGGAACACTGAGGGAGCCAGAACTCTTCTCTTTTTGGCTCTTGCTTATATACTATTGCAGTAAATGAGTAAAGATTTGTTGCTTTTAGTTTGGCTCATTATCCTAAGTGACCACCTGGATACCTCATAGCTGATGACAATAATTACATTAGTGAAAACATCATAAAGAAAAATATTTTTATAAGCTTAATTACATACCAACTAAAATAGTATATTAAGAACCCCTACAGGCCGGGCGCGGTGGCTCAAGCCTTTAATCCCAGCACTTTGGGAGGCCGAGACGGGTGGATCACGAGGTCAGGAGATCGAGACTATCCTGGCTAACACGGTGAAACCCCGTCTCTACTAAAAAATACAAAAAACTAGCCAGGCGAGGTGGTGGGCACCTGTAGACCCAGCTACTCGGAGGCTGAGGCAGGAGAATGGCGTGAACCCGGGAGGCGGAGCTTGCAGTGAGCTGAAGTGAGCTGAGATCCGGCCACTGCACTCCAGCCCGGGCGGCAGAGCGAGACTCTATCTCAAAAAAAAAAAAAAAAAAAGAACCCCTACAAAAGATAAAATCCACAAGACAGACAAGGAGAAACTATTTGCACAATATATAAAAGAAAATGCAAAGCCAGCATATATAAAATGTTTCCACAAATTAATAAAAAAAGAAAAATTCACAGAAAAAAATAAAAACAGATGACATAACTAATACAAACTCACATACAATAAGGGAAATAGGGATAGAAATAAAATATTATACTCATCAAAGTGGTAAAATCTGATTTAAAATATTAATAATACTGAATAGACTATGACAAAACAACCTTCCCCATATACTCTTGGGGTATATGTTGGTATAAATATACTCTAGTTCCAAAATTATATTTATAGGTCTTCATTTTACAGAAATATTTTCCCAATTGCACCAAAGCATAAGTCTAAAGTTATTCCACTTAGAATTGCCTCTAATATTGACAAAATAAGAACAAGCTATATATTAGGTATATTTTAACTAAATTCAAAACATCTATATTATGATTTGTCAAGCATCCATTAAAAATTATGGGTTTAGATTTCTGAGTTGAAATGGAGGAATAAAATAAGAGTTCCCTTTTTAATCTTAAATATATGAATAAATAGGTAAAACACAGAAACAAGGAAGAAAGAAAACATTTATAAATATCCATAGCTAATTTTCTCCTGCGTTAAATTAAGGAATAAGAGCATGAAAGATAAGTAAGAAGGCAGAAGATAAAATAGAAAAGCAGCCCCTCTGGATCTTGCAGCTTAATAAAGATATGACTGAAATGTAATGGTTTTATCTATTCTCTCACTTTTATAAAAAAAATCCAAAGGTTACAGAATTAAGATCAAGAAAACTTATCTGTCATACCAATTAGTATAAAAGGGATTAATTAGTCTATTAAAACAAACAGATTAAATTTGAAAGTAAAACCAACTGTATCCTGTATTTAGGAGAGAAATTTAAGCAAGTGACTCACAAGAGTTGGAAGTAAAAGAGTGGGCAATTATATAACAAGTAAATGCAATTAAAAATAGGAAAATTGACATATTAATATTAACCAACAGGGAAATTGAAGCAAAAACTTTAAATGAGTCAAGTGACAACTTTATTAATAATACATTGCAAAATTCACAAAGAAGACAACATTTATTCATCTGATTATATAAAATCTGAATGTATAAAACTAGTATTTCAGGAAATGTAACATAAAATAGACAGCATATTAATAACAAAAAATTTTAACTTTCTCAGTCTCTAAATAATCAGGTAAAATTTTAAAAGGGCAAACAGGAAGTATAAATAACAAAATGTAGATCAAAATATATATTAATCTATACACTCTGAAAGCCATGAACACACTTTTAAGTGCTTACATATTTCGAAGTTTGACTTTATATTATTCCAAAATTATCAATGTATTATAAAAAGATAAAATCATGAGAAAAAATTATCTTATTACAAGTTTGTAAAAATACAAAAGAATAACAAGAAGAAAATGCCAAAACATTAGTTCCTTGAAAATTATTTTTAATTTCACTTCAGAAAGAAAATGGAAATAGCCAATCACCTAAAAAACAGAAAGTATTTTTGTAAATAATAAATAAATAAANAAACTAGTATTTCAGGAAATGTAACATAAAATAGACAGCATATTAATAACAAAAAATTTTAACTTTCTCAGTCTCTAAATAATCAGGTAAAAATTTTTAAAAGGGCAAACAGGAAGTATAAATAACAAAAATGTAGATCAAAAATATATATTAATCTATACACTCTGAAAGCCATGAACACACTTTTAAGTGCTTACATATTTCGAAGTTTGACTTTATATTATTCCAAAAATTATCAATGTATTATAAAAAGATAAAATCATGAGAAAAAATTATCTTATTACAAGTTTGTAAAAATACAAAAGAATAACAAGAAGAAAATGCCAAAACATTAGTTCCTTGAAAATTATTTTAATTTCACTTCAGAAAGAAAATGGAAATAGCCAATCACCTAAAAAACAGAAAGTATTTTGTAAATAATAAATAAATAAAATCTATGACTTTATATGTTGATTTTGTGGAAAATAAAGCCACTGTGTTAATTATCCAGCACAAAAAAATTAGAGTCAAACAAAACAAACTCAAAGAAATAAAAAATAAAGATAAAACAGAAAATTATATATTTGGGAAAAAAATGGAAAACTAATACATTAATTCCAGGGGTATTTCCTTGAGAAAAGCAAACAAGCAGTAAAACAATTAAGCCTATATTTAACCTAATTGTGAAAAAAGAGAGAAGATACAAACACACACAAAGACATACATATGAGGTAATCATTTCAGATGGAGAAGAAATTAAAATAATAACAAAGCATACTGAAATCAATGCAATTAAATTTGGTAATCTGGAAAAAAATAGATAATATACTAGGAAAATAATTTCTAAATTGATCACTTAAAAAGAAAGATACAAAAAAATTGTGTAACTTTTTTGAATGAGATAAGTTACAGAGCTGCTCTGTAGACATGATAGGAGACAGCTAGGTGGGTAGGTGAAGTCCATCATAACTTTGGTGGAACAAATATCTCCGACTATCTAAAATGCTCTGGAGCATATGAGAAAAATGGAAGATTCCAAATTCTGTCTATGAATTAAATATAACATATATCACACAACTGTACAAAAACAATATATTAGTCCGTTCTCACACTGCTGTAAAGAAATACCTGAAACTGGGTAATTTATAAAGAGTTTTAATTGGTTCATGGTTCTGCAGGCTGTACAGAAAGCTTGGCTGGGGAGGCCTCAGGAAACTTACAATCATGGCAGAAACTGAAGAGGAAGCAGGCACTTCTTACTTGGCAGGAAAAGGAGAAAGAGATGCTACATACTTTTAAACAACCAGATCTTGTGAAAACAAACTCACTATCACCAAAACAGCAAGGGGGAAATCCACCCCCATGATCCAGTCACCTCCCACTAGGCACCTCCTCCAACACTGGGGCTGAATACTCAGACATGAGATTTGGGCAGACACACAGATCCAAACGATATCAAAACAGAAAAAGAAAGCCAGGGGGGATACCCAACCAATCACATATAATAATATCAATGCAAAATATTGGCCTACAGAGTTAACTAGAATATTTTCTAGAAATGAAAAGTTGTTTCAGTATTACAAACTCTCTTAATGTTATCCATTGTATTAATAGCGTGGCAGGTTTTGTAGACTCTCTCTCTCAATAGCCATTTAAGCCCCCTTGGGGTATGCTTTCCTTATACTGCAGAGGCTGAAACTCTGAAATCTGCATTTCTGAGTCACACTTGCATCTGGGAAGCTGGGTGTGATTTAGGTTCTGCCAATCAGGCAGGCAAATCAGACTTTAAGGCTTGAAGTTGAAACTGAGTTAAGAGAAAGAGAGGCAGAGAGTGAGGATCTCCTTTGTGGTAAGAATTCAGGTGCAGCCCTTTGGAACCATAGTCGAGCTCCCTGATTCAGCAACTTCAGTAACAATGGCAGCTGCTTTCTAGATGAGGGCAGTGAGTATGACATGAAAGGAAGCTCAATCTGGAGCCAGTTACTACAGCTCTTAAAAATATTTCGAAATCCATAAAATATCTTTTAAGAAATCTTTTTCTGCACAAACTAGCTGGAGAGATATTTGTTGCCTAACATTTATAAACAGGTCAAAGAAAAAAGAATATATGACCAGCCACCTTGATGTCAAAAAGATTTTTATAAAATTCAATTACTTTCTTATTAGAATTTGTAAACAAAATTGTAATATAGGCAGATACTTTCTTAATGTAATAAAATATGTTTTTAAAACAAGTTGATATTATGCTTGCTGGATGAACACAAAGTATTCCCATTAAAGTACAAAGTTGCACAAAGTTGCGCATCCTCACCAGTATTTTAAAGGCATTTTGCTGGCAGTACCAACCAATATAATTGGAGAAGTGAAAGGAAAAGAAGTATAACAATTGAAGAGAGGAACAATTTTTTATTATGTTTATGACTAGAAAATTCAAGAGAATCAACTAAAATTACTTGAAAAAATAGGTTATATAATGGTTAAATGAATATACGTAAGTCGAGCTTTTCTGTTTACAAATAATCACACAGAAAAAAATGAGAAGAAATCTTATTTATAAGACACCAAACACAAAAAAGCCAAAACAAAACGGAACTTTAATGTAATAAGCAATGTGTCATTCTCATACAAAGATAACTTTACAACTCCAAGAAACATAAAAGAAGACTTAATTTCTTACTATATATGAACACAGTATTTTAAAGACATCTAAAATATGCATCTACACATTTTATATGGTTCCAATGAAAATAACATGAGTATTCAATATCCATGTATTGAAATTAGATTAACTGATTTAAAAATTTAAAATGCAAAGCATGCAAGAAAAGCCATAAAAATTCTAAAATGTTAGAAATGAGATAATTTATGACTATAGCTACCAGCTTAAAACAAACTTGGCAGCTATAGTCATTAAAATAATATGTTATGGTTCATGATTAGATGGAGAGTTTTCAGAAATAATCTTAATTAAATGTCAGCAATTAGTATATGACAAAAATGGCATAGCAAAATAGGAAGAAAAGATGTTTTTTGTTTTTAATAATTTTAGATAGATGAAAGATTTAAGTGTTTAAAAATAACTGCAAAACTGCTAGAACAAAAAAGAGGGAAAACTTGCATCCAATACTGCAGTAAGAAATTCATCTCAAGATGACAAAATACACAAAAGCCATAAAGAAAATTACTGATAATTTTAAAATAAATAAAATTTTATATGGTCATAATATGCTAACAATATTATAAGCTAAGTACAAAGGGAAATAGAAAAATGAGAAAATACAAAATTACAACACATTAGTCAAATTATTTATTTACATTTTTTCATAAAAGCTTTAAGATATAATGCACATGCCACACTCTTCCTGATTTAAAATGCAGTGTAATGGCAGCTAATATATTCACAATCAATTTTAGAATATTTTCATCATTCTAAGAGAAGTCCTGTATTCATTAGCAGTATTCCCATTTCACCCCAGCACTGTGCTCTCAGCCCGAGGCAACCTATATTCTGTCTCCATAGATTTGCCTATATGTTGTCTTTTGTGATTGGCTTCTTTCACTTAGCATAATGTTTTTCAGGTTCATTTATGTCGTATTGTACCATGTATCAGTATTTCATTTCTTTTTAGTGATTAATAATATTTTATTGTATGTATATTTATCCATTATCAGTTAATGGACATTTAGATTGTTTTCACTTGTGACTATTATGAATAATGCTGCTAAGAACACATGTATGTACAAGTTTTTATGTGGACATGTTTTTATTTATCTTGGGTATATACCTAGAAGCAAATCACTGGGTCATATGGAAACTATTTTTAAATAATTGAGGAACTAACAGACTGTTTTCCAAAGTGCCTTCACCATTTTATATTTCCAATCAAGGTGCAGGAGGGTTTGAAGTTCTTCATATATTTGAAAACAGTTGTTATTATTTTACTCACATTACATACAGAAAATATGTGATATGCATATATGTATGGCCATGAGATGTTGGGTATGAAGTGTTAGCTCACTGTGGTTTTTATTCACATTTCTCTAAGGGCTAATGATTATGAGAATCTTTTCATGTGTTTATTATCCATTTGCATGTCTTCTTTGAAGAAATATCTATTCAGATCTCTGCCCACTTTAAATTCTGTTTTCTTTTGCACTGAGTTGCAAGAATTTTTCAAACTTTCTGATTACTAGTCCTTTAACAGATAAATGATTTGCAAATATTTTCACACATTCTCTGTGTTGTCTTTTAACTTTCTTGAAAGCGTCCTTTGAATCTGGTCTTCAGTCTTTCCTTTTCCAGCTTAGAATTAATACCCTACTAGGACTTGGGCTGAGAGCAATCAGAGTCCAGCATTTTGGGCTTTCCATGCCTGGAATAGAGCCTCTAATCTATGCATGGGGAGCAAATGGAAGAAGGGAGCACCCAACCTCTTGGCCCCACTTGTCAGAATTTTGCCAGCAATTGAGAAATGTTGGTGGTCTGCTTCCCCGGGTTAGATACTGTATCACTAGATCAGGAGCTGAAGGCACATGAGGCCTCCCCTTTTTTGCCACACCACCAGGCCGGGAATTCCATTATCCGATGAGCTGGGAAGTAGAGGCTGGAAGGGAATGAGTGGGTCACGGCTCAAGGGTTACAGACTCTCATTCTTTGGAAATATTTGGTAGGATTTTTTCCAAGTAAATGTTTCTACATCTGCTATTTGTGCCTAAATTTCCAGAAACTTTGTTTTCTTTTTATCAAGTATAATTTAATTGTTTTATTTTAATCAATTATTATTGTTTTACTGGGGACAGGTCCACAGGATTCCTAATACAACTGTTCAGGAAATGGAGCTGTGCTAAAAGTTCCATTTACAAAAAGAATTTTATGTTCATTTGTATGTATTTGTTATTTAATAAATAGACAGGCTCTCACTGTGTAACACAGGCTGGTCTCAATCTCCTGGGCTCTAGTGATCCACCAGCCTCAGTCTCCCAAAGCATTGGGATTACAGGCATGAGCCACCACACTGAGCCTAAAAAGAATTTTAGAAAAAAAAAGTAGCAACTTTTATTTTATTTTATTTATTTATTTATTTATTTATTTATTTATTTATTTGGGGGGACAGAGTCTTGCTCTGTCACCCAGGCTGGAGCGCAATGGCGCCATCTCGGCTCACTGCAACCTCTGCCTCGGGGGTTCAAGTGATTCTCCTGCCTCAGCCTCCTGAGTAGCTGGGACTACAGGTATGTGCCACCACGCTGGGCTAATTTTTTTGTATTTTGTTTAGTAGAAACAAGGTTTCACTGTGTTAGCCAGGATGGTCTCAATTTCCTGACCTCATGATCCACCTGCCTCAGCCTCCCAAAGTGCTGGGATTACAGGAGTGAACCACCTGCCCAGCCGCAACATTTATTTTTAATATGGCCATTCTACCTGTTATATCTGAATCACAGAATGTTAGAAAGAACTTTCTGAAATCGTTAATTACAATTCTTCATTTTACAAATAGGGAAGTTATCTATTCCTTTTGAATAGGTAAAAAGATTTTGCTAAGCATTGCAACTCAGTGCCAGAGCCAGTACAGGCTCCTGTGCCATGTGACTTATGTTCTTAATGTCAACTTGGGAAAGAAGTCTTTATATAACAAGCGCCCTAACTAATTCCAGGCAGAAGTGACAACATTATCATTGCTTTATTCCTTTGTGTTTCATACCTTCATCAAGTGCAGCAAGACTCTGTTTTCTTCACATATAATGTTATGTGTTACAATGAGAGCAAAGCAAGGTGTTCGGGATAGGAATGAAAATGGGTAGGACAGGGGATGGGCCATTGTTGCTGTATTAGCAGCACTAGTATCTTCATCGGCAACGTATCTGATATTTTTCAAAATTTTGTTTTTGAGAGACAATGTGGTAAGCCCTTCCTACTAAGAACATAAAGGAAATGATCTTAAAATAAATTTTAGTTATCTGAAATATTTGCTCTCATTACTTTTTCTGTCACCCAAATTAATTTTGTGTTTTCAACATGTTTTGTGCACTGAAAATCTTTTTGGATCTACAAAAGAAATCTTGGGTTTGACTAATAGTGTAAGAATAACTTTAAAAGTACTGGCAAGATTGATATGCTAGGGATTTAAATACACCTATCACTGAATGTTAATTATTACAGGTAGCAGTGTCACCCATGGAAATTAAATTGCTAGCTATAGATAAATATACTAAAAATATTCACAAGATTTCCAACTATTTTACCAACCCAGTTTTAACAGTCTCACATCTACCCTCTCCCACTGCTGCCCATGGGCTGAAAGAACACAGGCCTATGACTGCAGGTGAAAAAACCCACAAAACCTTACCATTCTCCAATTCTCTGCCTTTCTCAGCCAGATAAAATGCCCAGTTGGCTGACTTTGAGGTCAAATTGCAAACCTATTTATGTAAAATATCTCTTTTAGGCTAGCAGTTTTAATATGTTATTTTTTTCAGTTTTGAGTTGCTGCTAAGTCTTGATTTACTTGATTCTTGATGTAGTTTTGAAAAGACATAATCAAAATCCACTAAAATGTCACATTAAAGAGGGAGGATGGGATAAGATAAAATAACAATAAAATGTATCTAAAGAAAATGCATTGTTTGAAAGAAGGAAGACAGAAAATTGGAAATAAAAAAGGATTTAAATATAAAAAGGGAGAAAATGAGTAAGAGCAAAGTGGACAATAGGTATGATAAAACTAAGAATGAGAAAATAAATTTAAAATAAAATAAATAATAAGCGAATAAAATAATGGGAAAGATTTAAACCTTATAATTAAACAGTTTTAACTGCTAATTTCATATTTCCCTGTACAATTATTTCTACTCTCATTAGCCATCATTGTTGATGTTTTTTTTATTATTATTATTTATTTGTTTTAGGTTGGAACACAAAGACTTGCAGGATTGAGTAATACCTCACATCTTTTGGATAACTTTATGTTATCATTTCAAACTTCAAAATAATATCCATTCACATTCACTATTAGTCAAGCAAAGCTTTTATAGGAAAAGTATGCAGTTAATTTAGTATTAACTCAGATGTTAAAACACATAAGAAGGAAGTTTCTTAAATATTCTGATCACATTAACTGCCTATTTCTCCCACCACCAATTCTGAATTATGCCAAGGCATGGATCTGTTACTGAATCAAAGGAACATCTTTAAGAGGGTAAAGGGTAGATATTAATAAAAGCTGGATAGAAGCCTGAGAAACTCAGCTGTAAATAAAATGTAGGACACTTGGAGCATGATCTTTCTGAAGTTTCTTTTGGTTTCTAAGAGAATTCTCCTACAGGATTTTCAAGAATAACTGTGCTATTGCTGTGTCTTCTAGATTAACAGATCTCTGGATGTGTGAGTTGCCACTGAACTATTCCCAAAGGCTGTCCTGTCGACAGGTCAGCATAATGTGGCTACTGGGTTTTCCTGCCTCGACAGTTTGGGAGACACAAATTACAAAGCAGGGAACAACAGTTCAAAGCAAACACACTTGTTCATGAATAAGGGATGGCTGATCATCAATAAGGAGAGAATACTCTCCCAGAACATAAAAATGGCTAAAAATTTTGTTTAAGTATAGAACCCTAGAAGCAGTGAAACACAGATAATGATAGACAGATGATAGGTAGGTAGGTAGGTAGGTAGGTAGGCAGGTAGGTAGGTAGATGATAGATAGATAGATAGATAGATAGATAGATAGATAGATAGATAGATACAAACATACATACATAGAGAGACAACAATTACCTTTGGAAAAGTCTCTGTATATTAAAGAAGCTGTTTCATAAAGTTCATCCATGGAGCAACTGGCTTATCAACCTTATCAACTCTAAACCCTTCTGTGTCACCTCCTGCACTATTATCTATAGCTTTAATACTTTCCAAATTCTAAACTAGAAGGTTTGGTTTGGTTCATCCTAAACTTGCATAATAGGGGATTGAGAAGTCAACCTAGCTTTCTGTCTCCATTCTCACCTTTCACTGGGGATTTATGTTCCTCAATGGTGACTGGCCTGGCCATGTGTTCAGTGCACTAGATGTCTAAGATCTGCCTCATTCTCCAGTTTTCCCTGGTGTTTGAATCTTTCTGGTGGCTCAATCCCTACTCTTTCTAGTCAGAACTACCTAGTGCCACGTTCTTCTCTACCTGGATTTCAGACTCCTCGGTCTGTCACTGACCCCACTGACCCTCACAGGCCCTTTGCCCCATCTTCCCTCTCTGCCTGCTGACAGCCACACTCATTCTTCTGCCAGGGCTCTGACTGACCTCAGGCCTCTGGCTGTCTCATCCTGCCTCTGCCCAAGCCAGGATGATAATACTCTGAGACCACTGGAAAGAGTTCAAGGTCAATCAATTTGCTCAGTTTTAGAAGATAAAGATGATAGAAAACATTTACATAAACTGTCATTAATAAATATTACAGAAAACATGAGGTCAATGAATTTCCAGATGTCTGTAAAAGCAGGTCATGTATAAAACCTCATTTTTGAAACAGCAGATATAAGCAAATGCACATATTTGTCATTTTTCCATTTGGCACGAATATACTTAAGATGAGCACTGTAAGATAAACTCAGTGCTAGTTGCTGGGGGACATAAATGTCAATCTAGCCCAATCTCTTCTCAGGGTCTGTGGGAGGAGAGTTGTTTCTGCTTATGGAAATGGAAAGAATATTACCAGAAGCAAAAGCCTCAGTGTGCACATTAGAAAAATAATATGTCTTGCATTCAACTCTACATTGATGTGAAATATGGAGAGGTTAAACCTCTAAGTAAGATAGACCAGATCCTTTTCCATATTGAGTACTTTTGCTCTTCAGTGTGGGTTTAAAGACAAGGTCTTTCAGGTGAAGGCTGGTAAACATTCAGATCATCCTGCCACTTTTGGCTATGCCCTTAGGCTGTACCAAAGTTTAAAGGATTTGTCAAAACCTCATTGGCAGCTGCACGCCTGTGACTGCCTAAATAGGTCTGTGCTCTACATAGCAGCCTAATGCAAGTTCCAAGCACCTTTATATTAATAGAGCCATTTGCCTTGTCAAGAAAGCAGCAGCAGGCAAAAGACCCTGTGATCCTGTTCCTTTTGCATGTCTCTTCATTTTACTGTGCAAAATAGTACACTTCAGTCCCCAGTGCTCATGTTTTATGATAACATATTAAGAGGAAAATTCATTACAAAGCCACTCATAGGCAGAATATAGGAAAATTTCCCCCATATTTTGAAGAAAGTGCATCAAAGAAGAGGTTGTTTTCTATATCGATTTTCTTTATTTTATTGCTACATTCTCATGATTGGAGGGCCACCAACAAATCTCTCTTTTGTTCAGAAGTCGCATTCTGCCTGAGAAAATGGAGGTGTGAGATCCACGTCATATAACCAAGGCAACTCATTGATTAAAAATATTCTGACAGGAAAACAAAGTGAACTATTTTGTGCTATTAATCATAGAATAAAAACATACATAAAACCAGGGTCCATTGTCAGTAATTCTTGTATTGACCTAAAAGAGAAAAACAAGTGAATTAAATAACTCAAGCTTATCACATTAAATGCAGTAATATAGCAAATAGTATCCATGTCTCATAAGTAAATTTTGGTAAATTTGCAAGCACTATTTTCAGCTGCTTCTAAAGTATATTAATTTTCTGTATTTTTAACACCCTTTCTGGTGTGCTATGACACAATAACAAGATGCTTAAACATCAGATAGATACAGAGCATGGAATAACACCAAATTGCTATGTCTTCTACTGGTGAGACATATAGTTGTTATGCCCAGACCTTTTATTCCCCGAAAAAGACCACCAGAGACCAGAGTCAAAGCCAAGCGGCAAGGATCTTTAATGCAAGTTCGAACTTGGTCCCTCCATTTTACAACATACAAGAGGGCCCTGAACAATGCGTGCGCTTGCCTTTTATAGCCTAATGTAAACAGGACTTGTAAAGTTGCAGAGGAATGAGGGAATTCTCTAGGTTACAGCATTACAATTGGTTAACATTTTAAGTCTATACATTTAGCAGTTTTTTTTATTGGTTCCCGCGCTCTCACAAACGACTGTGCTCTTATCGGGGACTTTCCAGGTGGTGTCTTTCTAAAGTTGAGATATATGGTAGTCTTTGAATTGAGAGATATATGGTGGGGAGACATGTAGTGGGATGAGCCCAGTAAGTTGAGAGATATATGGAGGGATATGTTTATACTGGGCTCAGGAAGTTTGAGAGATATATGGCAAGCACTAGTAATTTAGAACAGAAAAAGAACAAGACAGGGACTTTCACAATGCTTGTCTATACAACATCTGAAATCTATAGATAACATTATCTGTTGGGTCCGGGGTCAACTTGTTAACTAGGCTCAAGGCGCCGCCCGGGCTGTCTGCCTGTGGATTTCATTATTTCATTTGATCTCTTTCATAGTCATCAATCAATTGACTGGTTGATTAACAGTTGATAGATTTGGTATGTACCTGATGCCAGGCACTGAACCACTTATACCACGACCCAACAGGAATAGTACTACCAGATAGGCAGAATTTTGCCTCTATTAGAAGCAGGATTTCTGTGCCCGTGGCTGCTTGACATGTCAATCATCACCAGGTAGATTTTTAATTCTATACAGGTTGTGTATATCCTATGAAGACGAACATCAATTCCATCAAGCAAAGGAACTATTTTAGCTGGAAGATAACATATATTCACTGATCCAGCATGAGTAGTAGATTTTTTTCTAGTTTGCATTATGACTTATGCATTAAAAATGATTGACATTCATGGTCTTAAATTAAAATGAATTAATATTCACAAAATTGTCTCATACACTCTAAAGCTTTGCAGATTACAAACATTTGTATCTTCTTAATGGCGGTTTTTACAGGAAAGAAAATACAAAATAAATTGACAATATCTGCATAGTCATTATTGACAGCCATTCAATCGTTGCATTAGCAACAGTCAAGTTATATAAATAAAAATAACAAGCTTATGGGTCCTGCTTGGAGAAGAAGACCTGCTAGCTGTCGTACATCTGTGAAGGTGCACAGATTTAGCTCCAGGAGGCTGTAGAGTAACCTTGGAAGACAGGTATCAATGGCAGAGCCATCTGGCGATTAAGAAATAAGAAATACACTTTTGTTTTTATTGTTTATTTTAGTTAGGAAACACTTTGATTTAATTTGATTGTCTGGATATTCGAATCTTTGGTGAAGCAGTTTAGCTGATGTTTTCACTAATATAATTTATAATCTGCCATCTATATATTTATTTAGATATGTTTATTCAAAAAATATACATAATGGTTGCTTTATGTATAGCTTTTTAAATACATGAAGTTTATTGTGCTGTAGACTTCATTCTATTTCCATCTGCTTACCCCAAACAACACTACAATAAACATTCTTACCTTTCTCAGTGTATATCTTCAAGGCTTTTGGGGCTTTGTTTAAAATAAAGATATAATTGCAATATATATACCTATAGAACCTCACTAAGATACTGCTAAGTAACTCTTCTGAATTTCTTAACTAGTTGTTATGTCACCAGTGGTGAATGAGGGTCTCTCTTGCTAACATTCTTGTCAGTACTTGATATTATCCAATTTTACAATTTTTGTCAAATCTGGTTGTGAAAATTTGTATGTACTGCTGCTGTTGTACATTATATCTTATTTTTTTTTTTAAATTTACTCTGTTGCTCTTTTTCTTCTTGAAATGATCATTTAGTTAATTTATTTTCAATCATTTTGATACCGAAAAAACTATGAAATCTATCAACTTTTATAAATGCTGCATTAACTCTATTTCACACATTTTGACATACCAAGTTTTTGTGAGGAGGAGGGCATCCATCACTTCAAGCATTTATCCTTTCGTTGTGTTACAAACATCCAATTATACTCTTATAGTTGTTTTTAAATGTACAATAAATTGTTGAGAGTAGTCACCCTGTTATGCTTTCAAACACTAGATTTTCTTCATTCCATTTTTACTTTTGTACCCATTAATCATCCCACTTCCCCCTACCTTTACAACCCTTCCCAGCCTCTGGTAACCACCCTTCCACTCTATATCTCCATAAGTTCAATTATTTTAACTTTTGGCTCCTGTAATTAAGTGAGAACATGCAAAGTTTGTCTTCCTGTGCCTAGCTTATTTCTTTTAAGATACTATCCTCCAGTTCCATCCATGTTGTTGCAAATGACAGGATCTCCTTCTTTCTTTTGGCTGAATAGTATTCCACTGTATATATGTACCACATTTACATCATCAATTCAAATCTTGGCTATTGTGAATACTGCTGCAATAAACATGGTATTGCAGATATCTCTTTGATATCTGATTTCTTTGAGTATATGTAGCAGTGGGATTATTGGCTCATATGGTAGTTCTATTGTTAGTTTTTGATGAATTCTTTGGAATTCTCCAAAGAATTCTCCATAGTGGTTGTACTAATTTATATTCCCTTCAACAGTGTATGAGCATTCTCTTTTCTCCACATCTTTGCCAGGTTTCATTATTGCCTATTTTTTGGATGAAAGTCATTTTAACTGGGGTGAGATGACATCTTATTGTAGTTTTGATTTGCATTTCTCTGATGATCGATTATGTTGAGCACCTTTTCATATGCCTGTTTGCCATTCGTATTGATATACTAAGTTTTTATAGCTATCCATTTGTTACCCATACTCGTTGGGGAATCTAGCCTATATGAGAGTAATCTTAGAAATTATGGGGGCTTTTGGGAGAACTAGTACATTATCAATATTTGAAACTATTCTATGTGTGTTTTAAATGAATATGAAGTCTGTATTTGTTGTAAAGATATGTTTGTATATAGGTGTATATATGCTCAGAAATTGACTGATCTTGCTATTCAATTTTCTGTACTTCTACATATATTAAATTTGTTTAATCTATTAACCTCTGAGTGAGGTCTCTAAAAATTTCCAATTCATATTTATAACATACCCCTTCTAAAATGAGAATCAGCATGGTTAGTTGCATCACAGCTAGAGAGCAGCACGAAGAGCAGAATGTCCAGAATTTAAAAGCTAAGCTTATACTTGACAATATTTTCACATTCATGTAATTTCTTCCTAAATATTTTTAAATATTGCTTATGAAATATACTTAAGGATCTCTTTAACTGTCCCTTTGGGAAGTTGAGGAGATGGCTATTGCTAGCTATGCTGTTTCGACTATCATTATTTAATAAATGAATTTTAAATGTATTATTTAATTAGGAAGCACCGTCTGTGCAGACTCAGTTACTAAAAAATAAAGTAATACCTTTATTTTGAAAACATTACTGATACGGTTTAATAAGAAAGAGCTTAAAAATAGATTATACATTAAAGTATGTCTTTATATGCATTTCCTCTTTGCATTTTTTGACCAATTCCCTATAAATTGTAGCCACTTCATGGTAAAGAAACCTTAATTAAAATACCAAGTGCAAAGGAAGGACAGGATTTGGATGACATATGTGAATGCAAATGAAAATTACTCTATTGGGGAAGTGAGACTTCATTGAAGGTGACATACTTATGGAAAAAAAGATGTGCTGAGCAAGCACCTTGGCTGAACAAGCAATTTGGGGCAGTGCCATAAGCTGCAGGCATTTTAGTAAAAAATACATTAAAAACATAAGTGGGAAAGGCTTGGGTAATCGGACTCCAAACTGCATCAATCTTTAGAACTACAAAGCTTGAGGAAAGCAAAATGTCAATCAATAAGAAATGATGATAATGCAAAATCAACACTAAGTATACACACAAGAAGAGGTGCACCTTGTTTTAACATTTGGGTAAATAACATTATAAAAGTCTCCTTTTAAGTTAAATGTATACAGACATAGATTTATCCATTTCACATTTAGATAGAGGTTTGTGTGTTCCTTCAAGTGTGTGTATACAAGAGAAACAGATATGTTACCACAATCTGAACTGTCTTAAGTACAAATTGGTGTTCTGTAGCACTCGGATTTTGTAAGAGATTCTAGTGGAATCTCAGTCTTCTCTACAACAGAAATAGGAATGTGGAGGGAAAAAAAGAGAACAGTCCAAGAAGCCTTCTAGAAGAAAAATTTCTATCCTCATTAGATTTTTTCTCCAGACTAATTAAGTTTTGTTATATCGAAGCCAAAACAAAAAAGAAATCATTATTGTTTTCAAAGGCAGGATGGAACATATGTGAATGCAAAAACAAACAAACAAACAAACAAACAAAAAAAACAAACAAAAAACAGAGTGATAGGGTGAAGATTTGAAAAAAGAAGAGTTTTTCCATTCAGTTTCCTTAAATGATACTTAGTTTAGAGGTAAATACTCACAATTTCGCTCTATTTTGGAAAATGATCAAGTCACAAATGTAATTTACATAACCATAGGCCTTGTCAAACACAGACCACTTGAGAAAATCGAGGCTTTTCTATAATTCCTGGCTGACAGTTTAGCCTCTTTATATTTCCTTTCTCAGACATTGGTAGATTTGAACAGCGCTTATAATAAAACGCAAATCCCAAAGGTGACCATGCCTAAGGTCACCTGGTTGACCATGCCTAAGCACGTGGTTGAATAGCTGTAACTGAGGTAGCTCAGGAATAAATTATTTCTCCAAAAGCTAGAGTAGCATAAGATTCCCATAATCTAATTGTGTCCTCATTCTCTCAAATACAAGATTATCTAAGCCATCTATTCTAACAATTCACTTATTCAATAAATATTTATTGAGCCTGTACTGTATTCAGGCACTGTAATAGATTGTAGGGACAGAGCAGTTTTTTTAAAGCACAAAATTAAAGCCCTCATGGAAGATATATTCTAATGGGAGATAGACGATAAATAAGAAAAATATGTAGCATATAAATTAGTGATAATTTCTGAAGAAAAACATAAAGCAAAGAACAGGAACAGAGAATGGGGTGGTAGCAGAAATTTAATTTTAAAAATTATAATAATAAGTATATAAAATATGGTTGGTGAAGCCAAAACAATTAAAAAATAAAGCAGGATAAGTGAAAAAATAAATATGGCTAAAGAATGAGCTAGTGAGTTAAGAGACCGGATTACGAAATTCTCTCATAAAATGGTCGTAAAGGACAAAATGGAAATATACTTAAGAGATGGAACCAATGTGGATATGTCTAATTTGCATAGTAAAAGTCCCAGAAGAGGAAAAAATCAAAATGAGAAGCAGAAAAGATTTGAAAAATAATGAAGATAAACTTTCTTCAAATGGAAAGGAGTCATAATCTAACCAATTTTCACTACCTTCACTGCTGCTATCTTAATCAAAGCCATCACCTCTGTCCTTAACAACTTGTAGTAGCCTCCTAGTAGCACCACTCTTGCTCTCTCAGTCTAGTCTCATCAAAGAAACCAGAGGAAACTTTCACAATTGTAAATCACAACACATGATTCTTCTCTCAAAACTCTGCAATGGCTACTCTGATTAAAAGTCAAAAATTTTATAATGCAGCTAGAGTCTAGATCTTGGCTTCTAATACCATTGTCCTATCAAAACACAGGGCCTTTGGGAGAAATGGCTGATTCTAAGACCAGGACAGGAAATAAACAAGATGGTCTTGCAGCATCTTCTAGTGCCAAAAAGCACGTAAATATGCAAAATAAACACAACAATGGGTGTATGTCAAAGCAACATTGAAGCCAACTAAAAGAGCTTTTAAAGGCCAAATTTAGAACATTATGAGCATAAAATATAATAAGTTAGTATTGTAGTATAACCTAGAGGTTAAAAATAATCCATGAGTTCATATTGATGAGAATAAATGTTTGAAGAAATAAATACACGAAGAAGAATAAATCAGTCACTCATGCTGAATTCCAAATAATTCAGGTCCATGTTTGAGTCTGAAATTCTACCACTTATGTCAGATGATGAAGTTCTGCTCTGCCTACCCAGATTTATTGTTTGGTGGATCAGATAATGCTCAGTTCATGACGAACAGATCATGTTACATGGTAATTTGGTGGCCCATGGTTAACTAGTAAAGTCCAGTAGCAGGCCAGGAGCTGTTTCTCAAAACAGGAGTAGTTATACACAGAAGATGGCAGATCTTTGCTCCAAAATCCTAAGGGCTTGCATTACAATTTACACATACAGGCCTCCCAATACAACACCTACAGAGCAAATGCTGACAATCACCAAGGGCGAGGTGAATATAGTAAATGTGATGGACAGCAGAGTCAAAGCAGCAATTAAAATAGTTCAACAGGATGCTCTAAACAGCATTCCTGTCAGCAACTAACACTTCCAGCATCTACAGATCTGCTGGATCATATGGTCCAAGTGGCAGAGCAGCTTGCACAGCAATCTGAATCTGTTGCAGAGTCTTCTTTTTCCTAACCCCCAATCAAAACTAGCAGTTTTTTGAGTCACTCAATAAATCGGCTGGGGTAACATACTCAAATAAAGAGTACATGGCCTGTAAAATCTAGAAGCCCACTAGGCGTTGTACCACTTTTTCTGATTGTAGGAGGAGCTAAATTCAACAACTTTTCTTAGAGGGGATATCTTTACCTGCTCCACATCACTGGACCTCCAGAAATTTCACTGAAGTAGAAGGCTCCTAATCTTGGTTGAATATGTTTCTTACTCTATCTTGCACAAGTGTCTTACCAATGAGTCTAAAATGGTTGCCACTTCTTACTCACTAGGTCCAATTGGCATAATGTCATCAATATAACGTATCATTGTGTTATCTGGTGGAAGGGAAGGCAATCAAAATCCCTGAAAACTAAATTATGATGTAGGGCAGAAGAGGTGACATAATCCTGAAGTAGGATGGTGAATGTATGCTACTGGCCTTGTCAGTTGATGCAAACTGATTCTGAAAGTCTCTATGGACTGAGATGGAGAAAAAGGCATTTGCCAGATTAATAGCTCCATATGAGGTACTAGAAGAAGTGCTCATTTGTTCAAGCAATAAAACTACTACAAATTGAAGCTGGTACAGCAGCTTCAATTTGAGTCACCACCTAGTTAAGCTTACAATAATCCATTGGCATTCTCCAAGATACAGATAGACATCTGCCAAATAGGCAACTTACATGGAAATGTGGTTGAAGTACCACCTTTTGCATCTTTCAAGTTGTTGATAGTGGCATTAATCTCTGTAATCCCTCTAGGACTATAGTGTTGTCTGTGGTTTACTATTTTTCTATGTAGAAGCAGTTCTAGTTGCTTCCATTTGACCTTTCCCACCAAAATAGCCTTTATTTCACATGTCAGAGAGCCAGTGTGGGTATTCCTCCAGCTGCTGAACATATCTATTCCAATTATGCATTCTAGAACTGGAGAAATACCCAAAGAATGAGTTTAGTGACCCACTAGGTTACTATAAAACAGACCTGATCTAAAACTGCATTGAGCACCTGACCTTCAAAAGCCCCTACTCTAACTGGTAGACCACACTAATGTCTTGGGTCTCTGAAATTAGTGTCAGTTCAGAACCAGTGTACAGTAGTTCCCAAAAGTTCAGATAATTTTCTTTTCCTCAGTACACAGTTATTCTGGTAAAAGACTGTAGGTCCTTCTGCAGAAGTCTGGGGGTAAGATTAACAGTGTAAGTTTTAGGGGGTCCTTCTTCAAGACGACTCAGATTCCAGTTTATTCACATCGTTCTGAGTCTTTAAACTGGCTCAGGGCTGGAAATTCATTGAGGATCTGTGACTCTCAACTCTAATTTTTGACTCAGGTTAGACTCATGGTCACTTAACCTAGGAATTTTCTGTTTCTACAGATGAAGCAAGGATTCGGTAGGCTTCCTATTTCAATTCTAGAAACAACATGATTAACTAGCCAAAATCATACACAGTTTTGTGTAAACTGAACTATATTGATGCTTTGACTCTGCTGTTCATTACATTCACTGTGCCCACCTTGCCTTTGCAGGTTGAGTTTCAGCACTTGACCCTTGCTACTCCACAATAGTTATCCCCCAATGCATTTAGATACCCCAGATCAGTAACTCCAATTCTCTCTGTAAGCTATGGCCTACAGAAAAGGGCAATCACAGAGCTCTTCAAGGATTCAGGCTCCCCTTACAAATTTCTTTCCCACAGTATTAATGAAAGGTATGTCTTCTAGACCCTTTCAGGCTCAGTGACTATGTCTTAAATCACGAATCCACTCTGACATTTTAATCTTTTAAAGGCTTTGAATCCCTTTTTCTACATTAGAACAGGGCAGATTCAGCATTTCCAACCCACTCACTGTGGGCCACCTTTTGGTCCCCAACCAAACAAATAAATTGTTGAAGTCCTTTTTAACTCCCTGAACTGCAACATTAAATCCAGAACTGCTGCTTAATTGGCTCATATTAATAAATTCGGCCTGATGCAATTTTTTGTTTATTCCACCATCGTCTCACACTATTGATATCCATTTTCACACAGGTTTCCCAGATTTCTGTCTGCATAAATCTTAAAACTCAAGTAGTTCTTTTGTGATATAATGTACTTCCTCATGGGTCACACTTTGTACCTCACTTTTAGGGACCTTCCGGGACTTGTGTGTAGTTACAGGTCTAAAAGTAAATGGGGTAATGGGGGTGGGTCCTGAGGAGACTTAGCATTATTTTGTATGGCTACTCAAGGGATGCCCTGATAGTGAGACAGCCAGGTGGGAGGGTCTCCACAGGAAAACTCCAACCAACCTGCGTACTGGGGTGGAGCCACAGATGTTCATGTCCTTTTCAGCAGGGAGGAATCAGCCCCTCCTCTTCCTCTGTGGAAGCTGGGATTTAAATGGTGGGTGGGAAGTACTCTAGAGGAGGGACTCCGGCCTTGTGAGAGTCTGTTTCCCCTTTTCTCCTTTTCACCTGATAAAACCCTGTCTTACTCACCATTCAAATTGTCTGTGAGCCTAAAGTTTCATAGCTGTGGGACGGACAAGGACCCTGTCTTTAGTTGAACTAAGGAAAAGTCCTGCAACATTTTTCCTGTGCAATGTGGGGGTTCAAGAAGTGGTGAGTGAAATGGGGACTCAAAACCTCTCATTGTCACTTCTAAACCTTTTCATCCTGGGATCCCTAAGGGTAGGGGAAACTATATCCCCACCTCTTGTTGCTCCCGGGGTCAGGAACCAACCTGACCTTTCCATACCCCTTTGCTTCCTTTTTCAAGAGAGACCAGTAAGCAGCAGCTCCCCATCGCCCTCCTCTCCCTGCTGGGCTGGAATGCATGGCCCAAGTTGCCCTGAGTAGCTGACTGGCAGTTTCTGCCTTGTGCCCATGGAGTGTCTTCCTCTTCCCTCCAGGGAGGCCAGCTCTGACCCACAGCAATTAAATTTGTCTCCCTGTTGGAGGAGCCACTTGCATAAGAATAAGAAGTTCTTCCCCAGGCATTTTAAAACTTTTTCTTTCCTGTTCTCAACTCCAACAGCAGTTAACTTATTCTCTCTAAAATTTTAATTGTGAAAAATGATTTGTGGGGCTAACCTTGGGCTGTGGCCAATCTGGTGTGCTTTGCATTTCTGTATGGTTTGTGCTGCAAACCTCCATCTTGTTTTACATCCTGGGGGCATAGCCAGTAACCACATGGGAAGGCTTTGTTTAGCACTCCTGCCCTAGGGAGGAGCCCTCTCTGGTTGGATATCTGCATGTTTTCCTAGTCCTGTCTCTTAAAGGGACCCACCCAGCAACTGGGTTTTCTTCTTCCTGTTTGTGTGTATACTGTGTGTAATGACTGTAAGAAGAGTTCTAATTAATTTGGCCTAAAGAAAGACAAGTGCGGCTGGGCATAGTGGTGCATGCCTGTAATCCTAGCACTTTGGGAGGCCAAGGCAGGTGGATTGCCTGAGTTCAAGAGTTCAAGACCAGCCTGGGCAACATGATGAAACCTCGTCTCTACTAAAATACAAAAATTAGCTGGGCATGGTGGCATGCACCTGTAGTCACAGATACTCAGGAGCCTGAGGCAGGAGAATTGCTTGAACCCGGGAGGCAGAGGTTGCAGTGAGCCGAGATCACGCCACTGCACTCCAGTCTGGGCGACAAAGTGAGACAAGTGCTTGGATCAAGCATTTTTTTAAGGAAACTTAAAAGTTGTAGTACCTTTCAGTTCATTTGACTTTAATCTTTGAAAAGTAAAAACAGCCTTAAAGATTATTTGTAAAATGCATGTCAGATGCAAGGTTTGCTACGTGTTTTAAAGTTACAAACTGCTTTTTGCGTTTTGAAAACTCTGTTTTGTCTGTTTTACAATTGGTAGGGCCTGGGGACGTATGAAACTAACCACACCCTTAATTAAGAAGGCAAATCTTGGCTGCACTTAAAACAAAATTAAAGCAACTTACCTGGTTTTAACTTAAAGTTAAAAATTGCTAGGAGTTACCATTATAATGTGTAATTGAAACTACTGAAAATAGATTTACATGCAAGGTGTACAAGCACAGTAAAATGTATTTTTCAGTAAAAGGTTATAAGAAATCATGTAAATGTAAACTTTTGCCTAGGGTTAAAGGATAATTTTGAGTTAAAATAGGGAAAAGCTGAAGGTTCAAAGAAGTGGTGGAAGAATTGTGGAAATTAATCTTGCCAAAGAGTTTCTCAGTGTGAACATATTGACTAAATTCAAAAAAGGGTATTATATGGTTTTCTGTAAATTGAGCACTGAAATAAAAGCATAACAAGGTTTTCCTAAGGTGCTAATCTGTTCTTTGGCAAAATTTGTAAAGGGTTATGAAAGGTTTTCCTTCTTTAAAATTTCTGAGTCATCATTTAATCAAAATAAATAACTTATGGTAGCCGGGAATTCTATTTCTTAACATCAAGTGCTTTAAACTTCGAACATTTAACAGCCTTCCCCAAATCAAGCTTGAGTCACACAATTGTATTCTGTGGCACCTGGCTTTTGGATACTTCAGAGGGCCCCTGAAGTGCCCAGAAAAGAGAGGTAAACAGGATTATTTGACACATTCAGGTATACGGGATGGCCAAAATGATGCTCAATCTTCTTTAGGTTATATCTTGGTGAATAATGCTAACATATGTTTCAAAATGTATGGGATTTCTAAAATTCTAATGTCTGAGTATATGCTATTGAAAGGTGAAGCCAGCTGGGCTTCTGGGTCGGTTGGGGACTTGGAGAACTTTTGTGTCTAACTAAAGGATTATAAATGCACCAATCAGCACTCTATATCTAGCTAAAGGAGTGTAAACACACCAATCAGCACTCTGTAAAATGCACCAATCAGCACTCTATAAAATGGACCAGTGGGCACTCTGTAAAATGGACCAATCAGCAGGATGTGAGTGAGGCCAAATAAGAGAATAAAAGCTGACCACCAGAACCAGCAACAGCAACCCACTTGGGTCCTCTTCCACTCTGTGGAAACTTTGTTCTTTTGCTCATCATAATAAATCTTGTTGCTGCTCACTCTTTGGGTCTTCCCTACCTTTATGAGCTGTAACACTCACTGTGAAGGTCTGTAGCTTCACTACTGAAATCAGCAAGACCACGAACCCAACGGGAGGAACAAACAACTCCAGACGCGCCACCTTTAAGAGCTGCAACATTCACTGCAAAGGTCTAAGGCTTCACTCCTGAAGTCAGTGAGACCACGAACCCATTGAAAGGAAGAAACTCCGGACACATTTGAACATCTGAAGGAACCAACTTTGGACACACCATCTTTAAGAACTGTAACACTTACCACAAGTGTCCGCAGCTTCATTCTTGAAGTCAGCGAGACCAAGCACCCATCGAAGGGAACCAATTCCGGACACATTATCAGTCATAATTAGGGTTTTATGTTAAGTTATTGTAAACCACGGAGATGACCAAACTTTTTTTCAATCGTGTATGTAACTGTAACTAGCCAGGCATTTTGCTATTCACAGACAATTGTTGTTTTAATTTTTTTCAAAGATGATTTCTAATGAGCTATAAAACTATAAAAGGTGCTCTCAAGTACAGGCTTCTGGTAACTTTCTAAACTGTAACATTGGAATAAAGGAAAATGTACAGGACTCAAGAAGAACTGAAATGTTCATGAATATTGAACATTTCAAATTTCAAGCAAAACAAGAGTTAACTAAATGGACTGAACACAGAAAGCTGAAGAAACCTTTTGGATATTTGGTTGGAATATTGCTGAGCCTTGTTTTGTTTTTCATAGTGAAGGAAGCTTATTTTGAACTATTTACAACCTTTAATAATTGAGTAAGATAATGCTCCTATGAACAAAATTTGAAGCATGTTTGTTACTCTCTTCCTGGTTACTCTAAAATTTAGAAACTCTTTGTGAGTATTCCTAACTTATGGCAATATAATTGCATCAGTGCACTAAGAATTCATTTTTCTTTTGGAACAGAACACAATTTGAGAAAGTGGTCATTTTACGAAG
This sequence comes from Rhinopithecus bieti, assembly GCF_001698545.2. Classification (NCBI taxonomy): domain Eukaryota; kingdom Metazoa; phylum Chordata; class Mammalia; order Primates; family Cercopithecidae; genus Rhinopithecus; species Rhinopithecus bieti. The sequence continues at coordinate 200,190 of NW_016828106.1, forward strand.
TCTTAGATTGGAAGTGTATGCTTCCCCTTAAACAGTCAAGCTCAACTTACAGAGTCAATAGAAGCCCAATGGGGAAACTGGCCTCATACCCTTGTCTACACAGTCCTTGTAGAGGGTTCCTGACTTGTTATCAGTAAAGAATGTTAGTTTCCAACAGGTTTAGGAGCTCCAAGTTTATCTTGGAACCTTAAGAGGTGAGGATCACCCTACTTACAGGTATTTGAAGATACAAACCCACAGTTGGGCTTGGCTTTAAAAGGTCTTATTTGAGATTCCTTGTGGAGGAGAATTCAATCAAAGCTAATCCAAAAGGCCTATGTAGAAATAATTATTCTTGTTGCATTTTATGCAAATAATCAGACGAAGTATAAGACTAAAGTCTATTTAAATAACTCAGTCATATGATCATTTGTTTCTTAACAAAAATGAGGACAGGAGAGAGAGACATTATGTTCCAAAACTTATCATACATTTGTCACTAAATTCTAAACTCATTAGCTGTTTTTAAGTTTTTGCCTACATTTTAGATTAACTCTGCTTGTTCCTGTGAACCTATCAGCAATCTCCAGCTGCAGCTCAGAAAGAACAAAAGGGATGGGTAATGTACAAATCGGTGTCAATATTCTAGTTCTGAGCAATTATCCTGCAAATTTTGCCAGGTGATAGAGTAAATAGGGAATAAGTAGGGTGCCCATCACCCAGAGGTTTCCTTCTGGGAAAGTAAAACCAAGGAAGCTAACAAAAGCCAAGCACCATGCACCCAAATCCGAGCAAGCGTAACTATAGCTATCAGTTATCTGAGTGTGTCAAAAGACATTCTTTCCTTTCCCTTGTTGGGGGAGGATTCAGTTCCACAGTTTTACTTTAGCATTTAGCTTATCATAAGGATTTCATGCAACCACCACCCACCCCCTGACACCCCCACCCCAAGATATATTTTTGTCCCAGACTCAATTCCAAGCTTCAGGT
>NW_016828106.1:203636-207799 GCF_001698545.2 Rhinopithecus bieti
GAATTCTATAAGTTCCCCTTTTCACCTGATTCTTCCCTTAGGGTGGGCTTCCCACATGCCCAGTACTTTCCTTACTCTTTGGAATGGAGCATACGCAGTGTGTTAAGGGAATTATGAGCCTGTCCATCTGAGGTTTTCTTCCCTTTTCTGGTGGAATGTGCCCCGGAAGATCATACTTCACCATTTTGTCTCTTAATGCTCTTGCCCAGGAAGTTGCTTCTCCCTTGGGCCTGCATTCAATTAACATTTTGATATTAACAGGTTTGGACCATCAGGAAATGACCTTCCTCTGGCACTACCAAATTAAAGAGGCAATGCAATAATTTCCAGACCACCACCTGACATTCTAGTGGGTTGGGGAGAGCCCTCTCCTTCCCTACTCATGCCTAACTATCTGTAGCAATGTCACTAATTATCAGAGAAATGCAAATCAAAATCACAACCAGATACCATCTCACACCTCTTAGGATGACTATTATCAAAAAAATACCAAAATATATACAGTGTTGTTGAGGCTGTAGAGAAGTGGGAACACTTGCACACTGTTGATGGGAATATAAAATGTTTCTGATATGAAAATAGTATGAAATTTCATAAGAAGCAAATATAATGAAACAACCATATGATACAGCAATCCCAGTTCTGGATACATATCCAGAAGTACTGAAATCAGTATCTTAAAGTTATATCTGCACTTCCAGGTTAATTGCAGCATTATTTACAATAACAGATATAGAAACAACCTAAATGTCTATCATCAGATGACTGGAAAATAAAACATAATATATATGTACATTTCAGCATTAAAAAAGAAATTCTGCCATATGTGGCAACATGGTGACCCTGGAGGGCATCATACTAAGTAAAACAAGTCATCTACAGAGGGATAAATACTGCATGGTTCTTTTTTCACTTATATTTGTAATCTAAAATAAACTTATAGAAGCAGAGACTAGAATGGACATCTAATAGATACTTTAATAGATAGACATTTTCCAAAGAAGACATACAGTTGACCAACAGGTATGTAAAAAAGTGCTAGGTATTGTTATTATTGGAAAAGTACCCAGTTACCTCAAGTTATTGGTGGCCTATTGTTACAGATTCGGAGCCACTTCAGTTCTTGCCTCTTCAGAAGAAAGAATTCAACTGAGAAGCATAAAGGAGAAAAAATGACTGAGTCAAGTTCCAGAGCAGAAGTGGAAGTTTATTTAAAAGGCCTTAGAACTGGGGAGAAGAAAGATAGGGAGTCCTTATTTAATGGCAATAATGTTTGCTATGCAAGGTAAATAAGTTCTATAGATCTGCTCCAAAACATAGTGCCTACAGTAAATAATACTGTATTTTACACTTAAAACAGTTTTAAGAGGGTAGTTCTCATGTTATGTTCTTCCCACACATGTGTGCACGTGCACACACATATATACACACAAACAAGAAACATGAGAAGACTGGGGAGGTGATGAAGACTTTTATTATCTTCATTGTTGTGATGGTTTAATGGGGTGTATGTACATGTTCAAACTCATCAATTTATATAAATTAAATATATGAAATTTTGGAAATCAATTATAACTCAATAAAGCTGTTAAAACAAACAAACCAACCCTAGGTGATGCCATGAGATAAAAAAGAAGTGATATTGCTCTGACAACATAGGAGCTCTGTGATGGCTTTGGGGGAAAAAAAAAGCCTTTGAAAAAAATGTCCAGTAATTGACAATTTTCCCTGCTATATTCCTTCTGAAGCAGTTATGCCTGTGTCAATGTCTGTGCAACTTTCAGAAGCTTGTAATTTCACTTACATTTTGTCTCCATCATTTTGAGGAAGCAGAAATAATCACACGCAGCAGCAGGAGTGCTGTGGAAAGTATAATGTTACCTATCATCACAATAGGAAAACAACTAAAAGAGAATTGCAAATGAAGTTTTGCTCTCTCTCTATATATATATACATACACATATATGCATTAGATATAGCTATATATAGTGATGTAATACCCCATTACATAAAAAATATGTATTTTGTATTACTAGTGTAAATAAGCTAAGAAGAAACAATGAACAGAAGAAAGGAAGGAAGAAACGAGGAAGAGAAAAGAAAAGAAATGAGAAAGAGAAGAATGCAGCCAAAAGAGTCTAAGATGTCAACAGAGTCAAACTATCAGATCCTTTTCAAGGTTTATGGACATTTACAAGGTGACTGATATGGTGGGTTCATTGTGTCAAGAGTTAGTAGAAGAAAACTCTTTAACTGACTCCTCCATTAAGCCTATTCTAAACCATTCTTTCACTGGTAACAAATAACAACGGACAAACTCTAGACCATTTTGACCCATAAGGCTGCCCTTTGGCCAGAGATCAGGGCAGGTATAATTAGAAATTCCAAATCTCTTTCCATACATTTTTTCCTCATGTCAACTATTTTAGAATTTCAATGAATAACTCTATGTTTAAATTTCAAATCCCGCAGCACTGCTTTAATAGAATCATCTTGCAAAAGTTAATCCCATTCTTCCCTTTACTTGTCAAGCGTAATTATACAGTTTCTCTAAACAGAGAAAATTACTATGCATGTGGTCTGTCAATTTCAGGGAAACAGTGAGCTCAATTACTCTTGTATAATAATTTATTTGCAACTACTCTTCATTATGTAGCCCTTATCAAACATATTTCTAAAATGGTTATTTGAACTCCTTTTCAATGACCCCTTCCCATAAATTAAAAGAACTTTAACCTAATTTTAAATTAAATGAGGAAGTAAAGCTTTTAATCTCTTTATTTAAAAAAAGTAGTCTAGAGGGCTGTAATCTTTTGCACATTACCGTGACAGTTGGACAAATGTACTGCTATTATATACTACAGTTTTCATAGTCAAGAGGACAGTAACAGTAACCTGACAAGGAGTCATTACAAGCAAGGTGATTTGGCTAGTGATTCCTCATCACTTTTAATTGGTAATTAAAATGTTCTGGTCTCTGGGCTCAGTTCAAAAGTGAAAAGGCCAAATCTCAATGCGTTAGCGCAAAGAAAGGCACATATGAGTTTAATGAGAAACAAATTGCAAGGCAGTCAGGAACATACAAGTGAACTCAAAACAGGTTATTCTTCTTGTAAAATGGTATAGTGGAAACAGATTTTCTTAAATCTAACCAAATGTAGGATGGGACTCCCTCACTGCATTCTGAGGAACTACGGAATTCAGCTTACGTTTCACTTGACAACTGGTAAAGAAGAGGGAAGGGAGTGGAAATACTATCTCCTCCCACACCCCTATCAATTGTTAACTAGGAATATTGAGTTACTAAGTTAAGCAACAGCAGGAAGACAGTATTTTCCTTAAAGCCGAAGGGGAAAAGGAGAGAACAGTATAGCAATTGTTTGGGTGAGGGAAAAGGACAAGATGGAGGAAGGTGAACAAGATGGAATAGTACCTGTTGCTTCCGGGTTCTTCACCACCAATTTACTCGTGACTGGGAAAGCAAACCAACTGAGCAACCTGAAGAAACCGAAACTTACCCGACCATGCCTATGGGAACGCCCCAATCCCGCCTACTGCCCTCCTCTTCCCACTAGCAATGCATAAAAGTCTGCAGGCACTGGTGCGACTTCCCCGGCCTGCGACTACTCTGGCCCTCCTTGCTTGCGGACCAGAGAACCTCGCCGGAGAGCGCATGCATATTTGCAAATAAAGGCTACCACTTTCTTTACTTGATTCCGGCCTCTTTTCCTAATCAATTAGGCTTTCAATAAAAGAAAACAGTAATATCAAAGCCCAACAGGAGTCAGATTGTAGTGAACAACTGTAAAGCAATGAGCAATTTAAAGAATAGCATCTCCTGTTAAAAAATGTAATATGGAGGCAACAATGGAGCAGGTAAAAAAATACTGTGGTGTAATAAAAAATGTATTTGGTCTTTGTTTTGGTTTTAGGAGCTCCATGCTCCTACGGAGCTCTGTGCTTAACCTATGGGGTTACTGCCCCACAGGGTACTGCCACTAACAGAAGTTAGTGATAGAATTGAATTGAATTTTCAAACACTTGGTTGGTATTGGAGAATTGCAGAAATGGTGTGGAAAAAAATACTATATTTGTTGTCAGAATAAAATCATGTATTTGGTGTCAGAATTGATATCAGAAAACATAAAAAAAAAAAAAAAAAA
>NW_016828106.1:210461-216581 GCF_001698545.2 Rhinopithecus bieti
AAAAAAAAAAAAAAAAATCCTGATTCTAATTGTCAATCAAAAAGTTTCCAGCAGTACACACTGCTCCATAGTAGTACCCGCCCATGGCAGGGAAGGAATAAATGGTGTCTGAAAATAAAGCAGTTTTATGATTCTTAAAATCCATTGAATTTTAACACAGATGTAAAGAAAACATCACTTTCACCCTTTTGTTTTAGTCTTTCATGCTTAAAATACGCTATGTTAAATTACTTGAATGGAAATAGATAGAAAACTCCCTGACATTTTTTAAGCTATTGAGCTGGATGAAAAGGTTTTGTTTCTCTGGAGAGTTTTCATGCCATCTTTTATGGTAACTGCTGCGAGTAAGAACAGACATGTAACTTTTTCACGTCATCTCTTGATCGCTCTCAAAAGAGCTCCACACAATTGCAATCCTCCATAACCTTTTGTACAATCTTCATGATAGTGTTCACCTCTGTGAAATATTCAATTTGTGAGGCAAGTGGGAAAAAAGAAGGTATTTGCTGCTAACTACTAGTTACTATTCAAAAATAACAAAAGGGCTATAAACTCTTTGCTAATTTTATGGCATTAAATCAAAATTAACCCAGAAGTTGAAACTGTTGATTGTCATGACAAGTTTTTCAGTTCCTAAAATTATCATTTACAGTAGTACCATTGTTAGAGTGCTTTTTAATGACATATGTGTTTTTGTTTATACACGGCACTTATACAAATGGCTCACAAGTTATTATAATATAACTTAATATAATATACATAATATATAATTTAATATAACTCAAGTTATATTAAAAGTTATTATTTAGAATGACAAAGTTATTCTATTAAAAAGAGTTTTCCTATTTTAAAAAATACCTATAATGGTGCTTCATTTTCATTTTGCATTTATATTTATGAAATTCATTATACCTGTGAAATTTATGATTTTGTTCATTTAAAATCTCCCTATTAAGAAACTGCTTAATAAATTCCAAACGCAATTAGAAAGCAAAAATTTTATAATTCTAATTAGACTTAAAGCTATGATTTTATTTTTATTGTTAAATAGAAATAAAAGTCAATTCGAATGTAGGAGATCCTGTCTTATGTATAGAACCTTCTGCCGTAATTTTGTGTCTTTAGAAACCTATGGTTTAGTGTACCTTTATGGATCATTTATTTAAATTTCAATTGCATACTCTAATTTTCAGAGATTGAAGTGCTGTTAAACATTTTCATATAATAAGAAAGGCACAATGAACCTAAGACCACCTTGAGGATATTGGTTGCTGATTTGCAGATTTCAAATTCAAACTACTGTGAAATGTAGTTTATTGTATGAATGTATCAATGTAACCTAATTCCCATAATCGTATTATAGAGTAACTTATTAAAAGCCTACTTACACTACCATGGCACAAATTTATTTGCTCAAATAAAGTATTTTGCTATTATAGTCAAGGTATATTAGTATATTGCATTTTCATATTTATTTGGAGAAAGGCTAAAATGGTAAATATTTTATACTGATATTTAACCCTTAGACACAGTTCCGTGTTTAAGTGAGTAAGAGTTTGTCTTACCAGCTTGCAATGGGAAATAGCAAATGCCTGTCTGAGGGAGGATGGAGGATGGGAGATGTGGGAGTCAATTATCAGCTCACTTCAGAATAATTATTTTTCCTCTCTGAGTTTTTTGTTTATCATAACCATTGCTTCAATGCCTTTTAAAATGTGACATTTGTACCTTATTTGATTTATCCAATTGTTGCAATAGGAATTTGGGCCTTTCACCATATACTGTATCTTACTTGAAACTAAATAAATGTAGCTACGTTTGAATGTGCTTTGTTTTACTTAAATATACCTTAGGGAAATAAAAATGCAAAACACAAAATGAGGGAAGATATTTGCAACACACATATTGCAAATGACTAATATCTCGATTATATAAAAAAGAAGGCTAAAAAAAGGCAAAGAAGATGAAGTATTGGAGAGTAAGTGAAACAATTGGAATTTTCACAAAGCACTCATGGAGGAATTAACTGCTGTAGTCATTTTGTTAAACTACTTTGTATTATCTACTAAAGCTTAACATGTGCACATCCTAAGACCTAACCATTCCTACAATAAAAATGCACACATATATTCATGAAAAAACATACACAACAATGTTTGTCATGGTATTATTTATAATAAACCCAAATGGAAAACCACCCAAATACTCATCAATACCAGTTTGGATATACAAATTATAGTATATTCACAATGGAATATACACATAAAGTAATGAGAATGAATGATCTACAGCTATACAGAGCTGCTCAGATAAATCTGGCAAGCATAACAATAAGAGTAAGAATGCTTGTGAAACCAAAAAAAGAAAACAAAAGAGCAAATAAAATATGATTCCATGTATATAATGTTCAAAAGCAATAAACACCAAGCTTTGTTTTAGAATTCAGGAGAGTGATTACTATCAGGTTAATATTGTTACAGTCTCACAAATGCACCTTAATGTAGCAGGTTTCTCCATTCAGTATGATACTAGCTGTGGGTCTGTAATATATGACTTTTATTATGTTGCAGTATTTTCTTCTATTCCCAGCTTTTGAGGATTTTATAACAAATGGATATTGAATGTTATCCAATGCTTTTTTAGCATCAGTTGAAATTATTAAATGTTTTTTGTCCTTCATTCTGTTGATAAGATATACCATGTAGATTGATTTGCATATGTTGAGCCATCCTTGCATTTAAGTTGTTTCTTCTTTAGGGGTCACCATAATTGCAGTAACTCTGTGGTTCTTACTGACTCACAGAGTTTCCACCTTGATAGTTTTGGATAAGATCTGGAGGAATTATCTAGATTACCAGGCTGAGACTCCTATTCTCTTCCCTTACTTTTTTCCAAACAGAGTCTCTCTCTATTTTGAGACACCCGGGGTTGCAGGTTTTGTGACACAAACACCTCTGTAGTCACCACCAGTGAGACTATGCTGAGTCAGATCTGAAGAAAGCATAGCATGGGATCTTACACAAGGCCTGCTGTAATCACTCACTGGCTACTGCCTATGTTTACTCAAGGCACCAGGGGTCTAAAAAGAACATATGGCAAATCCTGTCAGGTCTGTGTCCTCACTTCAGGGTAGCAGCTTCCCTTAAACACCAGGTCTCTCCAGAGTTGCCATCTGGGAGCCAGGGACTAGAGTCAAGTTCCTTAGAAGTTTACCTGGTGTTGTACTGAAGCTGAACTGGCACTCAAAACACTAGATGCAGTCCTACGCCCTTTTCTGTTCCCTTTCCAAAGGCAGAAGATCCTCACCTCATGGCCACCACCACCAACCCCATAGGCCTATGGGGAGAATTGCCAGACCATCACTGATGTTCCCTTAAGACTCAAGGTCTCTTAAGTCAACTTGTGGTGACTGTTGCCTGGCCTGGAACTCACCCTCCAGGGCAGTGAGATCCCCTGTGTCCTAGGACAGCTCCAAAAAGGCTATCCAAGAGCTGAGTCCTAAAATTTGGGACCTCAGGAGACTGCCTGGTGCTCTTCCCCAATGTATGCATGTTGGTACTTAAGTTGCAAGACAAAGTCTGCTTTACTTTTCCATCCGCTGTTCTTAAGCGGGTGGAGTGTCTTCCCATAGCCACCAGAGCTGGGAATGTGCTGAGTCTCACTTGAAGCAGCATATCTCAGAGCCTCACTCACGGCCCTCTATATAGTATGTGGATATCACTGCTGGTTATTCAAGGCTCAAGGGCTCTTCAGTTATCAGGTGATACATCCTACCAGGACTGGCTCCTTCCCTTTAAGGCAGCAGGTTCCTTTCCGGCCCATGGTGTGTTTAGAAATGTTGCCTGTGAGTTAGGACCTGGAAAGGGGGTCTCACAACTCTGACTGATGCCCTGTCCTGCTGTGGCTTTACTGGTATCAAAAATACAAACAAAGTCCTCCCCTCTATTTCTTCTTTCTCTCCTCAAGTGGAGAGAAGGAGTCTCTTTTGGCGCCATGAGTTCTGCAGCCTAAGGTATTTTTTTTTTTTTCTTCATTTTTTTATTTTGAAACGAAGTCTCACTCTTGTTGCCCAAGCTGGAGTGCAATGGCAACCTCAGCCTCCCAAATTCAAGCAATTGCCCTGCCTCAGCCTGCTGAGTAGCTGAGATTACAAGCACCCACCACCATGCCCAGCTAATTTTTGTATTTTTAGTAGAGATGGGATTTCACCATGTTGGCCAGACTGGTCTCAAACTCCTGACCTCAGGCTATCTTCCCACCTTGGCCCCCGAAGTGCTGGGATTACAGGCGTGAGCCACCAAGCCCAGCCCAGTCTAGGGTTTTTGGAGGGGTAATGCTAACACTCCCTTAGCCTCCCCAACTAGTATCTCAATAGGTAACATGCCCATCCAGTACACTGTCTCTGGACTCAGTTCAGCACTAGGACTCACCATAGGTGTTTCAGTCCTTGTGGCCTACGTTGCTTTTCAAGCTTATTTAACACCTCAAGGCACTTTAGCAAGCGGTGGTGAGGGATGTGGGAACTCAAGTTCCCACTGCTGGTGTTAGTAATTCCCTTCTGGTTAGGGCTGTTTTAAATGCTCCCTCCCTTGGTGGGCATCAGCTGAGTTTGGCGTGTGTGTGTGTGTGTTTTTTTTTTTCCATTATAATAGGACAACACTGAGTTTAATGTCTCACTAATGCCATGATCTCCCTCATCCTAGTGCACTGAAATGTTTCCACACCATGCCACCACTGCCAGGGGATGGTGAATGGGTGGTGTTTTGGCTATTCAAGATTTTTTACCTACCCTTTCACTGCCTCTTTCAGTGATACAAAGTTAAAAACAGGTACTGCGTGTGCTCACTTGATTTTTGGTTCTTATGAAGATTTCTTTTGCGTATATATTTGTTAAATTGGTGTCCTTGCAAGAGAGGCAATCAGTGAACCCTTCTATTCTGCCATCTTGCTCTGCTTCAAGTCTCACCTTGAACAGTTTTTGACCAATTTCAACCCAAGTAGTATCTCCAGCTCTGAGAAAGTTCCAAGTTGGCTAGATAAAAACAAACAACAATAATTCTTTGAGAATGAGGTAGTACGTTTCCCACTACTACTAGAAAACCAGTACCAAACATTTCTTCCAGGAATGCAGCCTATTGTCCTCAAGGTCATCACCAAAGTGAGTAGTAGAGGATGGTACCAAAGTAAATAAAAATGCCACACAGCTCTTTTACCAAGACTCAGCTGTTATTATTTTCTTCAATAATCACTCCCCTGGTTTCTGTAAGTTTTTATTACATTTGGCAGTTCTGAGAAAGTTGATTCCGATTGTTTTTGCTAGCTTATTCTCTGCTTTTGGGTGGGATGTAATTTTGTGTTTCCTTTTGGCTATTTTTTTCCTAATATCATGTTACCTTAATAAATTTAAAATAATAGAAATCATATAATATATGTCCTTAGACTACAATGGAATTAACGTTTAAATCAATAGGACAAAAGCTGAAAACTTTTAAAATATTTCAAGATTAAGCACTAAACTTTTAAATAACAAATGTGTCAAAGAAAAACACACAAGGTAAATTTTTTTAAAAATATTGTTAGGTAAATCAAAAGAAAAATACAACTTATAAAAATTTGTGGAAGGCATCAAAAGCAGTGAAGAGTGGAAAATGTATAGAATTAAATGCAAAAATTAGAAAATAACAAACCTCTGAAATCAGTAATCAAAGTTCATCTTATAAAACTAAATAATAAAATGACAGTGATAGCCTAAAGAAAGTAAAATAATAAGTGACTTAAAGTCTATAAATCAATAAAATTAAAAGCAAAAATAATATATAGAAAAAGGCAAAATCAAATCCAGTTTTTGAAAAGATAATACAATCTTTTAACCTCTAGCCAGGCTAGCCAAGAGGAAGAACAAAGAAATAAATTAACAATATTTTTTAAAAAATAAAGTCAGTCTACTAATCACAAATAATTGACAGTAACTCCCAAGAAGTTATAAGCAATTATAACATTGTCACAAAATATACTGTTAATATACAAAATTTGATGCCTAGGAATACATCTAACCAATAAGGTTAAAAAATCTCCACACACACACACACACGCACACACACACACACACACACACACACA
>NW_016828106.1:216750-219681 GCF_001698545.2 Rhinopithecus bieti
TGACTTAAAGTCTATAAATCAATAAAATTAAAAGCAAAATAATATATAGAAAAGGCAAAATCAAATCCAGTTTTGAAAAGATAATACAATCTTTTAACCTCTAGCCAGGCTAGCCAAGAGGAAGAACAAAGAAATAAATTAACAATATTTTTTAAAAAATAAAGTCAGTCTACTAATCACAAATAATTGACAGTAACTCCCAAGAAGTTATAAGCAATTATAACATTGTCACAAAATATACTGTTAATATACAAAATTTGATGCCTAGGAATACATCTAACCAATAAGGTTAAAAAATCTCCACACACACACACACACACACACACACACACACACAATAAAACATTGCTAAAGAAGTCGTAGGTGACATAAACAAAAGGAAAAGCCTTCTATGTTCCTGGATTGGAAGAATTAATGACATTAAAATGTCCATACTGTCCAGAGCAACTACAGATTCAACACTATTCCTATCAAACTACCAATGTAATTTTTTTTCACAGAATCGGTAAAAACTATTCTAAGATTCACAGAGAAACAAAAAACAGCCCAGATAGCCAAAGCATTCATGTAGAAAAACGTCCAAGCCAGAGGCATCACATTACCCAACTTCAAACTATACTATAAGTCTACAGAAACCAAAATACCACAGACACCTAGAAGAATGGAAGATAATATGTAACCCACAAATAAAACTGCACACCTACATTTATCTAATCTTCAACAGTCAATAAAGATAATGAGGAAAGGACTCCCTATTCAATAAATATTCCTGGGATAGCTAGCAAAGCATATACAAAAGAATTAACTGGACTCCTACATTTCACCATATACAAAAATAAAGTCAAGATGCATGAAAAATTTAAATGTAATGCCTCAAAGTATGAGAATCCTAAAACAAATCCTAGGAAACGCCATTCTGGATATAAACCTTGGGAAAGAATTTATAACTAAGTCCTCAAAAGCAAATGCAACAAAACCAAAAAAATGGACAAGTGGCACCTAATTAAAGAGCTTATACACAGCAAAAGAAACTATAAACAGAGTAAAGAGACAACCTACAGAATGGGAGAAAATATTTACAAACTATACATCTGACAAAGGTCTAATATCCAAACTTTATAAGTTATTTAAACAACTGAATAGGCAAAGAATAAATAAACCCATTAAAAAATGGACAAAAGATATAAGAGAAACTTCTCAAAAGAAGACATACAAGTGGCCAACACATATATGAATAAATGCTCAACATCACTAATCATCAGAGAAATGCAAATCATAGCCACAATAAGGTACTTTTTAATACCAGTCAGAATGTCTGTTATTAAAAAGTCAAAAAACAACAGATGTTGGTGAGGCTGCTGAGGAAAGGGAATGCTTGTATGCTGTATTAGTCAGGATTCTCTAGAGGAACAGAACTAATAGGATATATGTATATATGAAAGGGAGTTTATTAGGAAGAATTGGTTTGTATGATCACAAGGTGAAGTTCCAGAAAGGCCATCTGCAATCTGCAGAAAAAAGAACCCAGTAGTGACTTAGTCCAAGACCAAAAGCCTCAAAAGCAGGGAAGCTGACAGTGAAGCCTTTAGTTTGTGGTTGAAAGCCCAAGAGCCCCCGGCAAACCACTGGTGTAAGTCCAAGAGTCAAAAGGCTGAAGAACCTGGAGTCTGATGTCCAAGGGCAGGAGAAACAGAAGTAAGCATCCAGCACAGGAGAAAGATGAAAGCCAGAAGACTCAGAAAGCCAGTGTATATTTCACTTTCTTCTGCCCACTTTTTTCTAGTCCTGCTGGCAGCCTATTGACGGTGACCACCATGTTTTGGGTAGGTCTTCCTCTCCCAGTCCACTTACTCATATGTCAATCTCCTCTGGCAACATTCCCACAGACACACCCAGAAACAATACCTTACCAGCTAGGTAGGAATTCTTCAATCCAGTCCAATTGATACCTAATATTAGCCATCACATACACCATTTGTGGGAATGTATATTCGTTCAGACTCTTTTGAGAGTAGTTTGGACATTTGTCAAGGAACTTGCTATAATTTGACCCAGCAATCCCATTACTGCATATATATCCAAAAGAAAACAAATAAGTCTATCAAAAAGACACATGCAAGTGCATGTTTATCATAGCATTATTCACAATAGCAAAGACATGCAATGAACATAGGTGTCCTCTAACAGTGGATTGGATAAAGAAAATGTGGCACATATGCACCATGAAATGCAATGAAGCCATAAAAATGATGGACATGGATGCATCTGGAGGCCATTATCATAAGAGAATTAGCACAAGAACAGAAAATCAAATACCATATGTTTTCACACATAAGTGGGGCTAAACATTGGGTACTCGCTAGCATTAAGATGGCAACAATAGACACTGGGGACTACTGGAAGGGACAATAGTTGAAAAACTGTTGGGTACTCTTCTCAGTGCCTGGGTGATAGAACCTTTCATAATGTAAACTTCTCAGTATTACGTAATATACCGAGGTAACAAACCTTTTGTGTACACCTGAATCTAAAATAAAATTTGAAAAACAAAACAAAAAAAATGGAACTTTTAACAGAAATGAACACTTGGAATTATATGTAAAAAATATACTTTGCTTTATAACTTAAAAACAATGCAAAATCACCTAGGAGTATATTTAATAAAATATGTACAGTACTTGTACACAGAAAACTACAAAACTCTAATGAAAATTCACAGATATAAATAAATGAAGAGATATTTCATATTTATGGATTAGAAAACTCAACATTGTTACGATGTGAATTTTCCCAAATCGATGTATAGCTTTGACAGCAATGTGAAATAAAAATTCAGGAAGATATTTTGTGGTTTTTGAAAAATTAATATTAAAGTTTATATGAGATGGCAAAGGACTCTTTTTTGTTTTTTTTTGTTTTTTTTTTTTTTTT
>NW_016828106.1:222046-224821 GCF_001698545.2 Rhinopithecus bieti
TAATGGGATTGCTGGGTCAAGTTGTATTTCTAATTCTAGATCCTTGAGGAATCGCCATACTGTCTTCCACAATGGTGGAATTAATTTACACTCCCACCAACAGTGTAAAAACATTCCTATTTCTCTACATCCTCTCCAACATCTGTTGTTTCCTGATATTTTAATGACTACCATTCTAACTGGCATGAGGTGGTATCTCATTGTGGTTTTGATTTGCATTTCTCTAATGATCAGTGATAATGAGCGTTTTTTCATATGTCTATTGGCTGCATAAATGTCTTCCTTTGAGAAGTGTCTGTTCATATCCTTTGCCCACTGGGAATTCTTAATCATTGCTGGTGGGAATGCAAAATGATTCAGCTAGTTTGGAAGACAGTGTGGCAGTTTCTTACTAGTCTAAAAATAATCATACCACATGATCTAGCAATGGTGTTCTTAGGTATTTATCCAACTGAGTTGAAAATTTATGTCCATACAAAGAAGTGCAAAAAATGTTTATGGAAACTTCATATATAATTGCCAAAAATGAGAAACAAGATTTTCTTCAAGATATGAATGCATAAACAGACTATAATACATCTATAGGTTGAAATATTATTTGGCAAAAAATAAAATAAATTAACTATAAAGCAATCAAAAGACATGGATAGACCTTAAAAGGATAGTATAGTATAAAATAAGTCAGTCTGAAAATGCTTTATACTTTAAAATTCCAGTTATGTGACACTTTTTAAAAAGCAAAACTATAAAGACAGTAAAAAGGTTTATGGATGCCAGAGGTTTTTTGAGGAAGGTAGAGAAGGCAAAGGTGACAAAAAGCAAATTTTTAGAGCGATGAAATTAATTAGTGTGATACTGTAATAGTCGACACATGCCATTATGTCTTTATCAAACCCATAGAACTTTATACTATATAGAGTAAACCTTAAATGTATACATATATAAAAATAATTAAGAAGGTCAGAAGGACTGGGAAAGAATGCAGACTGTAACAAGATCTATCTGTATTATCAATGTCTGAAACAGCCTCACTGAAGAGGGTAGAGGAATAAGGTACTGACCTAAGTTACTTAGAAAATGAACAGAGAATGCAAAGCTAAATAAGAAAACGGACTTGCCGATAAGTACTGTACTCTTGTTAACCATGTTAATATTCATAGAAGTGTGTATTAGTCCATTCTCACATTGCTATAAATAAATACCTGTGACTGGGTAATGTGTATATATATATATATGTGTGTGTGTGTCTATTTATATATAATATATATGTGTGTATATATAATATATATTCAGGTACCTCACACACATATATATATACAATTATATATATAAATTACAAATAGATATGTGTGTACATATATAAACTCTCTCTCTATATATATAGTTTACTTTGCTCATGGTTCTGCAGGTTGTACAGGAAGCATAGCAAAATCAGCTTCTGGGGAGGCCTCAGTGAACTTACAACCATGGTGGAAGGCAAAGGGTAAGCAAGGCATCTCACATCATGGAAACAGGAGCAAGGAGTAGGAGAGTGCTACACACTTTTAAACAGCCAGACTTCAGGATAACTCACTCACTATCTCTAAGACAATACTAAGGGAAACAGTGCTAAACCATTCTTGAGAAATCTGCCTCCATGTTCTAATCACCTCCCACCAGTCCCACCTTCAACAATGGGGATTACAATTCAAATAATATAATATTTGGTAGGGACACTGATTCAAACCATAATGTTCTGCCTTTTGTCCTCCAAATCTCATTTCCTTCCCAGATTGCAAACTAAAATCATGCCTTCCCGACAGTCTCCCAAAGTCTTAACTCACTCCAGAACTAACTCAAAATTCTAAAGTCCAAGTTCTCATTTAAGACAAAGTTAGAAGTCCCTTCCACCTATGAGCTTGTACAATCAAAAAATGTTAGTTACTTCCAAGATACAGTGGGAGTATAGGCACTGGGTAAATACTTTCTTCCAAAAAATGAGAAATCAGCCACAAACAAACAAACAAAAAAAAAAACAAAAAAAAAAGGAGGGGACTACAGGCCCTATGCAAGTCCAAAATCCAGCAGGGCAGCCATTGAATTTTAAAGTTCCAAAATTATCTTTGAACCCATGTTTCATGTCCAGGGCACTCTGATGCAAGGAGTTGGCTCCCGCAGTCTTGGACAGCTCTGCTCCCTTGGCTTGGCAGGGTTCAGTCCTCATGGCTGCTCTCATGAACTGGTGTTGAATTCCTGTGGCTTTTCCAGGTGCATGGTGCACCTTTCAGTGGCTCTACCATTCTGGGGTCTGGAAGATGGTGACCCTTTTCTCATGGCTCCACTAGGCAGTGCCCAAGTAGAAACTCAGTATGGGAACTTCAACCCCACATTTCCCCTCCACAATTTCCTAGTAGAGGGTCTCCATGAGGGCTCTGCCCCTGCAACAGGCTTCTGTCTGGATATCCAGGCTTTTCAATACATATTCTGAAATCAAGGCAGAGGCTCCCAAGCTCAACTCCTGCACTCTGTGCACCACAGACATGAAACCACTTGGAAGCTGCCAAGAATTATGGCTTGCACCCTCTGAAGTAGTATCTTGAGCTGTACCTTGGCCCCTTTGAGCCACAGCTGGAGCTAGAGTGACTAGGATGCAGGGAGCAGTGTCCTGAGACTGTGCAGGGCAGCTGGGCCTACGGCCTGGTCTACAAAACGATTATTTTATCCTGGACCCTGGGGCTTGTGTTGGGAGAGGCTGCCGTGAAGATCTCTAAAATGCCTTGAAAGTCTTTTTTTTTT
>NW_016828106.1:227237-230943 GCF_001698545.2 Rhinopithecus bieti
TTTTTTTTTTTTTTTTTTTTTGTCATTGTTCTTTATAGGCCCTCATTGAGTTGAATGAGGCCTGCACACATTGGTGAGGGTAATCTTTTTTTTTTTTTGTTAACGTAGTGTACTGATTCAAATGATAATCTCTTCCAGAAATACCTTTATAGACATGGCCAGAAATAATGTTTACCAGCTATCTGACATCTATTAGGCAAATCAAATTAACACACAAAGTTAACTACCACACTTTTTAAAACCATAAGGAAGAATGTATTCGGGACTATTGCAATAAATGTTAAGATCATCACGATAAGGGAGAGAGATTGATTTCAGCTCTGCATATAGCTTAGATATCTGGGAAGTTATAGCCAGTGAACTGTTAAGGGGTCAAAGGATGAAGAATTACCACAAAAGACAATAGGAAAAAGATATTTTGCTGAACCAATTTAAGATTATTGCTGAACGCAGGGCAGTGAGACAAATATCAAGAGTGGGAAATACTTTCCAAAGTTACTTAGGAGTATTTTTGCTAAAACTAGGCTATGCAGGCCTGACCAGGATGGGGGCCAAGGTTGAGGCCTAGTCCAGAAGAAAGCTCAGAAAACCCTGACTGAAGTTTTATCAAGAAGAGAGTCTGTTACCAGTGCTCCTATCAAAGTAATAAAAAATAAAGTCTGAGACAACGTTAAAGCCAAGAATAACCTAAGGAAATAAGACAATCAAAGCTAATGCGGTATCCTGAATGGAATCTTGAAGTACAAAAAGGCCATTAAGTAAACACTAAGGAAATCTGAATAAAATATGGAATTTGGTTAATTCATTAATTAAAAAATGCACCACACTAATGTAAGATATCAATAATGGAATTGTGCAAGTCAGGGAATGGGGAGGTATACAGTTAATCTCTGTTCCATTTTTTTATAAATCTAAAGCTACTCTAAAAAAAAATAGTCTATCAAGTAAAATGAAAAAAGAGAGAAACATGTATTTATGCCCTACTAACCAACAGATGGGTCTCCTGAGCATTCTATACACTATGGCTTCTGCCCTCAAGAAGATTGAAATCAACATATCCTCATTATTCACCTATAGACTGTGGATGCAGCAACAGACCTAAGGAAATTAGGTTTGTTTAAGTACACTTGATAATGTTCACACAATGAGAAAATTGTCTAATGACATATTTATTTTGTACAATTAATTAATAAGCCATTAGTATGTCTAGAACTACTCAAGGTTTTATGGAAGATTCTATAGACATACACTATGGCTTCTGCCCTCAAGAAGATTGAAATCAACATATCCTCATTATTCACCTATAGACTGTGGATGCAGCAACAGACCTAAGGAAATTAGGAAAGTTTGCCGTTAGACTTCTTGCCCTTTAGATACCACTCCCCCTACCACCACATACTAATCCACATACATGCCTATTTCTTCTGCTTTTTCTTAAACATTATCTCATGTTGATGTTCACTCAAGTCGACATTCTCTGAGACTGATTTATGTAGGATTTGATACTGTCCTTTCTAACTTTTGACCTTCATTCTCATACCTGGTTACATGAGCTTCTTTTCCACTTTAAGAAAGGTAAGGTACACCAGAAGTTGTCTTTACTATAGAGATGTGCTGCTTTCCCCAGTGCTATATTCTGGACACTAAATTTTAATTTGAAAACTTTTTATGACTCTCATCTACATTTCCCTCTACTATTGTTTTCCCCTCCAAGCGAGACTCATTGATCCTGCAGAGGTAAGAATGTCTTACTCTAGGTTAAAATAAAATAAAGCAAAAATCCAGTTCATGTTAATGTCCTAGAGTAATGACAAAGAAATCATCCCCTGTCAGGTAACAATGTAATTTAGATAATGACTTTCTAGAGACAGTGCACCCACTTTTATTTAATGCAGAGAAATTACCAGACTAATGACTGGACCCATTCTATATTTAGATACAAATACATGCCATCGTGTTACCATGACCTACAGTATTTACTACAGTAGCATGTTGTATCTGTTTATAGCCTAGGAGCCTTAGTCTATACCATCTAGCCTAGGGGTATAGTAGGCTATACCATCTAGGTTTGTTTAAGTACACTTGATAATGTTCACACAATGAGAAAATTGTCTAATGACATATTTCCCAGAAAGTATCCCCATTATTAAGTGATGTGTGACTATACTTGTGTGGTGTTCCTTTATGTACACCATTTAGCTGAATGCCTACTCCACATGTGCACAGGAACAATTACTTATGAAAACAGTAAAATCTCTGAACTTTTATATTTAGATATATCTAATATTCAAGAATATGTGGAATATTTGATTTTCTTCTAATTGGCAGGTTCAAGGGAAAGCAAATTATTTGTTCTACAGAAACAAGTCATTTAACTTTGTTTCCTTTGTTAGGGTAATGTCAATTTTTAGCTATTTCATNTTGGAGGTGGAGTCTTGCTCTGTTGCCTGGATTGGAGTGCGGTGGCTCAATCACGGCTCACTGCAACCTCTTCCTCCTGGGTTCAAGTGACTTTCCTGCCTCAACCACCTGAGTAGCTGGAACTACAGGCATGTGTGGCCATGTCTGGCTAATTTCTGTATTTTTAGTAGAGACGAGGCTTCACCATGTTGGCCAGGTTGGTCTCGATCTCCTAACCTCAGATGATCCACCCACCTCAGACTCACACAGTGCTGGAATTAGAGGTGTGAGCCACCATACCCGGCCAGGACTCTTAATAGCCAACAAAATCCTGAAGAAAAAGAAAAAATTGCAGGTATGACATACCTAACTTCAGGCACAGTATAAAGATACTGTAATTGAGACAACATTTCATTGGTGAAATAGTAGACATATAGATTAATGGGACATAATAGAGAATTCAGAAATACACGCATAGAAATATAGTCAACTGGTGTTTGTCAAGAAAAAAGGAAATTGAATGGAGAAAGAATAATTTGTCAACAAAGAGTCCTGGAATAATTGGACATACATTATGTAAGAAAAAATGTAATCTAGGCACTATCTTTATGCCTTTCACAAAAATGTAATCAAAATGAATCAGACCTAAAGGTAAAATGCAAAGCTATAAAACTGATAGAAGAAAACAAGAGAAAATATAGATGGCCTTTGGTTTTAGATGACTTTTTTAGCCACAACACCAGAAGCAGAATTCATAAAAGAAAAATTGATAAATTGGACTTTATTAAAATGTAAAATATCTGCTGCATAATTTATGTGGTTCGGACATTGAAAGAAGTTAAATACTAGAAAAACAATATATCTAATAAAGGACATGTGCCCAAAATATACAAAAATGCTGGTAACTGAACAATAAGAAGCAAGCAACTCAATTAGTAAATGGGCAAAAGACTGTGCAAACATGCCATGAAAGAAGATGGTAAATAAGCAAGTGAAAAGATGTTCAAGTCATATGTAATGAGGTAAATGCAAATTAAGAGAATGGGATACCACTATACACTTAATAAAATAGCTAAAATTATAAAACTGAGAATACAAAATGTTGACAAGGAAGTTGCTATGGTTTGAAAGTTTGTATCCCTCAAGATTCGTGTTGAAACTTAATTTCCAGTGTAACAGTATTAAGAGGTGGGGCTTTTAGGATGTTATTAGGCCATGAGGGATCTGCCTTCACAGATGGGATTAGTGTTCTTTAAAATAGGCTTGATGTAGAGACTATGCCACACCCCCCTTTTTTTTTTTTTTT
>NW_016828106.1:234657-236565 GCF_001698545.2 Rhinopithecus bieti
TTTTTTTTTTTTTTTTTTTGTCTTGGCTATTAGCACTGGCCTCCATTTTACTTACACAAATTTCTGAAGCCTGCCAGAAATGCTTCCCAGAAAATGAGTTTTTCTTTTCTACTACATGTTCAAGGTGAAAATATTTTAAACTTACATTGTTTCCCTTTTAAATATAAGTTCCAATTTCAGGTCATTTCTTTGTTCATGCATATGAACACAGGCTGATAAAATCAGCCAGAGAACATCTTGACCACTTTGCTACTAAGAAATTTCTTCCACCAGATACCCTAAATCATCACTCACAAGTTCCAAAAAACACTAGGGCAAGGGGCACAATGCCTCCATGTTCTTTGCTAAAGCATAACAATTGTGACCTTTGCTCCAGTTCCTAATAAGTTTCTCATCTTCATCTGAGACCACCTCAGTGTGGTCTTTATTGCCCCTATCACTATCAGCATTTTGGTGAAAGCCATTCCACAAATCTCTAGGAAGTTCCAAACTTTCCCTCATCTTCCTGTCTTCTTCTGAGCTCTACACACTCTTTCAACCTCGGCCTGTTACTCAGTTCAAAAGTGGCTTCCACATTTTTAGGTACCTTTACAGTAATACACCACTCTTGGTACCAATATTCTGTACCAGTTTTTCCTCACATTGATATAAAGAAATGCCTGAGACGGGTAATTTATAAGGAAAAGAGGTTTAGTTGGCTCATGGTTTTGCAGGCTGTACAAGAATCATAGTAATATCAGCTTCTGGGGAAGCTTCAAGGAACTTACAATCATAAGCAGAATGTAAAGGGGGTATGAGGCATCCTATATGGTGGTAGTAGGAGCAAGAGAGAGAAGAGGGAGGTGCTACACACTTTATACAACCAGATGTCATGAGGACTCACTATACCAAGACAATACCAAGGTGGACGATGCTAAACCATTCACTAGAAACCTGCCTCCATGATGTAATCACCTCCAACCAGGCCCACCTCCAACATTGGAGATTATAATGTAACATGAAATTTAATGGGAATACATTAAAACCATATCAGGGTGTTAGCCAACAATTCTGATACTGCTATACACGTATATTAAAATTGAACAATTACCTAAATGTGTAGCAGATGGTGGGAGTCAGGTTGTGCTTTTATACTGGAAAATTATGGGAAAACAAGAACAGGCAGAAATAATCCATATGGTAAGGCATTAGAGTTGGATGCATCAGAAAACAAACATGTTTAACTAAATGTAGAGACAGATGGTAAAATAGAGACATATTTATACATATGTGTATATAAATAGGTTAGTATACATATAAATAGTTCTTTGCTCTGTCAGCAGAGTGCCTAAAAGATGTAATATCCTAGTAGCAACAAGACAGCTAGGGCCTAGGTCTTGGTTCCATTTTCTCTTCAAAAGATCCAGGACTTCTTTGAGAAATGGCTGATAGTAGGATTGCAGTAGGAAATATAGAATATGAGACTAAAGATTCTAGTAGTGCCAGAAAATATGGGAGTGTTCAAAAGCAAAGTAACATTGATGGAGTTATGTCAAAGGGATACAGAAGTCAAATAAGAAAGCTCTAAGTAGCCAAAGCTGGCACAATTTAATCAATAGAATAAATAAAGTAGTACTGCAGTATAATACAAAGTCTAAAATAAATACCTATGAGTTCAAACAAATGAATGAATTATTGAATAAATTAAAATTTGGGGAAAGAGGCAAATCTTCCATCTTGGAATCCAGATGATTTATGTAAACAGTGCACTCTAAAGGAAGTATAAGATAACTTTCCATTCCTTAAATGTGGACTGCGTATAGTTACTGTTCTCTAGAGTGCACTATATCTTAAGGAAATAAAATTAATTTCAAAGTGAAGAAACCTTAAAACTAATACTTCAGCTAGGTAATCAAGATCAACATACAT
>NW_016828106.1:239804-248748 GCF_001698545.2 Rhinopithecus bieti
CTGCAGCCGCGTTTTTTATGAAAAGCAAAGATGAAAATCCAAAATCATGAAGAAAAATAATGATTAAGCTACCAAAATAGTTAATGTATAATTGGTAGGTCAGCTTCTTCAAAGAAATACCTGCTCGTGTAATTATAAAATTAATGAAGAACTTTCTATTTTGAGAAAAACATTATTACTTTACTGCATTATTCTACCTCAACTCATGTAATAAAGCCACATAGTGAAGCTGATTTCAAAGAAACAATTTTCTTAGCTTCTCTCAAGATCTTTGATTATAAGATAACAAAAAGGAACATGCCATAATGTAAGGATTGTCCGGGCATCACAACCAAACATGTACATAACCCATGATCCCAGTAAGAGATAATTTTTACTATCAAATCACCATTCCTTGTCTTCAGATCTTAAATAAATGGTGGTGTATTCTGGAAAAATCTTTTAAAAATAATTGGTTCTTGGCTTCTTCCAAGAAGGAATTCAAGGGTGAGCTCGTGGTAGAAGGAAACACCTTTATTGAATTAGCAGTGTTAGGGCTCCATCACTCCTGCGGAGCAGAACTACCTCACAAGCAGTTTATCTAGAGTAGCAGCTCAGGGCAGTTCTGTAGCAGCTTTTATATCCATTTTAATTACATGAAAATTAAGGGGTAGGTTATTCAGAAATGTCTAGAAAAAGAGTGATCACTTCTGGGTCATTGCCAGGAAAGGGGTAAACTCTCATAACTCTGGTGAGCATGTCTTATGGAGAGGTGCTTCGGATTCTTCCCTGTTTCTCAGTCTGGTCCGGAATGGAGTCCCACTTCCTATTTCTCTTTCGTTCAATTTGCTATGTCATCCCCAGAGAACAACCATACCAATAATATAAAATATTTTTAAAAGCAGACTTTTAACAGCAGTGTTTCAGCTTTCATAAGTTAGTTACATTCAGCCCATACTCAGTAATTTTTCCACACCATTTTCTCTTTAAAGCTCACTTACTGTATTTATAGATTGCCACTTCTATTAGATACTAACTTCTAAGGGCAGGGCTTGTATTTTATTCATCATTACATCTCCCAAATCTGTAGAAGCAGTGTTTTATGCACAGAAGGCCCTGAATACGGCCGGGTGTGGTGGCTCACACCTGTAATCCCAGCACTTTGGGCGACCGAGGCAGGTGGATCACGAGGTCAGATCAAGACCAAGACCATCCTGGCTAACATGGCGAAACCCTGTCTCTACCGAAAATACAAAACATTAGCTGAGTTTGTTGGTGGGCGCCTGTAGTCCCAGCTACTCGGGAGGCTGAGGCAGGAGAATGGCATGAACCCAGGAGGCGGAGCTTACAGTGAGCTGAGATGGCACCACTGCACTCCAATCTGGGCCGCAGAGCAAGACTCTATCTCAAAAAAAAAAAAAAAAAAGCCCTGAATACTAGTCTCTTGTACTAAACTTGATTGAAAGAGACCAACATATATTAAAAATATAATACAGGCATTACTAGTTAAAGGTGGAGAGCAAGAGAAAGGGAAGGGTAAGGTATACTTGGAGGGCAAATATATATATATATGAATAGTAAAAAAGGTAGGAGAAAGGAGACATTAGATGAAATGACAAAAAGAGGGAGGAATTTAAAAAACCTATTCATTGAATGTCAGACTCTAATAAATGAACTTCATTGTATTATCTTTTTGTTGTATAAATAGCTATGCTGTTCCTACTGTGTATCAGGTACTGTTCTAGGTGCTGGTGATTGGTTTTCAGCAGCTGACACTTGTACAAGAGATCAAGCAGTGAAAAACAAATAAGAAATAAATATTAAAAATTAGACAGAAACAACTTACATGTAAAAAATGATGGTAAATGATACAATAGAGCGATTGGAATCCTAAGAGTTAATGAAGGACCATTTGAGGAGGTGATATATATCTAAAATCTAAATGACACTAAGGTCCAGCAGTGTGACATCAGGGAGAAGACCAGTCCAGAAATGGGAACAGGTAGTTCAAAGAGTATAATATGGGAACTCAGATAGTATACTTTTTTAAAAAAAGAGTATTGGTATTCCTGAAGCAAAGGGGTTAGTAGAAAAGTGGTTCAAGATGAAGGTGAAGAAGAAGGCAGAGGCCAGATCATGGGGCCAAAGTATGTAATTTGGTTTTCATTCCATAATAAAGGGAAGAAAACAAAGGATTTACATGGCCATTGTGTTACACAATTCCCAGGGATGCAATTCACCTAATATTTCTATTAATGTTTCCCCATGGAGATTATGGTGTAGCAGGCAAAGAAGTCCAAAGTAGACCAGTGTAGCATAAAATGTTCTTGAACTTAAGAAAGGTGAATGCATAAAAATTTTGATCTGCCTAAAAGCAGAGCCTCCCAAAAGGATGCA
The DNA here is from genome assembly GCF_001698545.2 of Rhinopithecus bieti. Classification (NCBI taxonomy): domain Eukaryota; kingdom Metazoa; phylum Chordata; class Mammalia; order Primates; family Cercopithecidae; genus Rhinopithecus; species Rhinopithecus bieti. Next base: position 242,181 of record NW_016828106.1, read on the forward strand.
AAAGAACCCAATTGTCATAAATCTCCTCGCTTGGGGCAACCAAGAAAGACTGACTCATCATCAGAGATGAGCTATTCAGAATTTTATATAACTTTACATCACACCCAAACAGACATGATAAAACGGTCATATTTATTCCATCTATACTCCTAAGAACCCTTTGTTTTCCTAAAATTATTTGTTTTCCACAAGTGCACTATACCTCCCCTATTTCACCTATTAAGATGTCATTTATTTTTCTGTAGGTGCCCTTCTCTCCTTCCACTTTTCCTATTAAGGTGGTATAAAAAGTCCCAAATTCTAAATGCTTCCTTGAGTCACATTTTTCTGTGAACTCTCATACATACTACGGGATTAAACCTGTTTTTTATCTTGCTGATCTGTCTTTTGTCAGCTTACTTTGCAGGCTCCAAAGTATAAAGCTAAGAAGGCAAAAGAAAAGTTTTTCTTATGGACACAGGCCTGGTAACCTTGGGCATGAAATGATCTGATTTATGATGATTTTGTTTTAAATGCATTTGCTGTTGCTCTATGGAGAGCAGCTTACAGGAGAAGCAGCAAAGAGACTATATAACAGGATATGGTAGAGAGAGATATAATAACAGCTTACACTAGAGAGATAATAGGGAGGAAAGCAGCTAGAATTTTAGTATATATTTTGGATGTAGAATTAACAAAATTTACAGATAAATTGGATATGGAGAGTAAGAAAAAAGGAATCAAAGATTTTTTTTTTTAACTTTACAAATAGATTGAAATCTAGTTTCATTTATTGAAATGAGAAAGACAGAAAGATAAACTAATGGAAGTAAAAGGCCTGCTACTTTGGTTATTCAGTTTGTCCCCTGCACGTCCCTAGAGAAGCACCATTCTCAGCTTAGGCATTGCATATTTTGATATTTGTTAGGGAAACATTTTACAGATTACAGAAAAGTGTCCTATTTGAATACTATCTATATATTATACTTTTCTTATAATTATGATAATGGTATCTTAAACAGGATTCCATTTTTATAATTCATGTAAAGGGGCAGGATAAGAGAGTTGAAATCAATAGTTTTGTTCTAGTCATATTAAATGTAAGGTATATAGTAGGTATTCCAGGAGAAATGTCAAATAGGAGAATAGATCTTAGAGCCTAGAGTTCGGAGAATAGATAAGGGTTAGAATTACAGTTCTGGGAATCACTAGCATCTATAAAGCATTTAAAGCCTAGAAAACAGATAAAATTACAAAGGGAGAAAATATAGGTAGAAGTGATATATTAAGCATTTTTTACTTCTTAACTTTCTCTAATTAAAGAATAAAATTCTGGATTTAGAAAGTAACCCAGAGGACATCTCCATTCCACTCTAAAATTCAAGAATCATCATTATAGCATCCCTGAGATGAAATCATACAATCTTTGAATATTTCCAGGTATAAGGAGTTTGCAGCTATGCATGGAAGCCCATTCCATCATTGAATTATTGGAATTTTAAAAAGACATCCTCACTTACAAGTTCTGCACTGATGACAGTAGATATTTTCTGAAATGCTCGATATAATCAAGCAAAGAGATTTTGATAAGCTTCCTGGAACTGGAGCTCCCCATCTTGCTCCAGCAATCTGAATTACCGTCTCCATAAATTTACCATCAGTAAATAATGTAGCATTAAAAGATGTTGGCTTATTGTATGTTCTTATCAGATTCTAAACATATGTAATAATATTGCACATTTTTATTATCAAGACTTTATTCAATAAGGCTATTCTTTTATTCACTCAGTATAGTTCAGAGCTATGCCTTATAGTGATTCATAATACCCAGTCAGATATAAAGTACTCCGTGGAGAAGTAGTAGTGTTCATTTTGTTGTAAAATTGTCTTTTGGTACCAAGAGAATATGCCTGCATTAAAAATATGTAAGGAATTTTCTCCCCAGGTGTTTGGGTTCAGGAATAAATTTTATATAACTAAAGTCACTCAGGGCAGAGCATTTGGAGCCTGCTCAGCAACTGCTGCTGCCCTGAAGTCAGATGCATGATATGAAATGACCTATGCAGGTTCACTGCATTTGGCTGCTCGTACTGTGGCATAGAACAACTACAAGAGCACTGCTCCTATACACTGTGATGTGACTGATGATCCTAGAGTTTTGCAACACAGGAGCCCTGGTCCCGAAAAGCAATCAGTCTTCCTCAGACCTAAATATTGGAAAAGGCAGAGAAGTGGACAATAATAACAATTATTGCCAAATTTTGTTGAACAATAAAGGAAATGCTTTACCTTGACATTTTTTTTTGACCTTCATAGCCATCCTATGGAGTAGATAATATTTTCTGTTTCACAGATAAGGAAAGTAACAAGTACAAAATGACACATTCCTGTTAACAAGTTGTTTACATTCAGTAAACATTCAGTCTTTTAGGAATCATCACAATGCAATTTATTCCTCTTCAATGCAAAAAAACCTGAGTCATCTTTGACTACTTCATCTCTTTCGCCATATTTAGTAAGTTATCCGTTCTTATCAATCACACTCCCAAATGTCTATTATTCTTCTCGCTTCTGTCTACCTTCACTGTCACTGTCATAGTGTTATATTTTTCCCAATCTTTTTTTTTAAGCCTTCTAACTTGTCTCTCTGTCATTAATTTTTCCACTCCAAACTATTGCAGGAATACCTAGTTTTATTGCACTTCATTTTATTGTACTTCACAGATATTGCATTTTAAAATCTTATATATATATATGTAGATATATGACATTTTACATATTTATGGGCTACATGTGAGTTTTTGTTACATGTATAGAATGTGTAATGATCAAGTCAGGGTACTTGGAATATCTATCACCTTTAGTGTTTATCATGTTTCTGTGTTTGTATTATTTAAAATTCCCTCTTCTGGTTACTTTAAAATATATATAATACTGTTGCTAACTATAATTGTTCTAACCTGCTATCAAACATTACAATTTATTTCTTCTATCTAACTGTACTTTTGTACCCATAGCTAGCCTCTCTTCATCTACCCTTCCCTCCATTAAGCCTTCCCAGTCTCTCGTAAGTATCATTCAATTCTCTATGTCCATGAAGTTGTCTTTTTACTTCCCACGTAAGAGTGAGAACATACATTATCTGTCACTCTGTGTCTGGTTTATTTCACTTAACATAATGACCTTCAGTTCGATTCACGTTGCTGAAAATGACAAGGCTTCATTCTTGTTTACGGCTAAATAGTATTGGTAAACACTAAGTTTGATTTCATACCTTTACTATTGTGAATAATGCTACCGTAAACCTGTGAGTGTAGGTATCTCTTTGATACGTTGGTTTCCATTCCTTTGAATAAGATACTCAGTACTGACTATGTTGGGTCATATAGTAGCTCTCTTTTTAACTTTTTGAGAAATCTTCACACTGTTTTCCATACTGGTTGTAGTAATTTACAGTCACACCAAGAGTGTGTAAGAGTTCCCTTTATTAGGCATCCTCATGAGCAGCTGTTATTTTTTTTGCCTTTTTAGTAATACTTATTCTAACTGGTGTGAGATGATACTTTGTTGGGATTTCAATTTGCATTTCCATGGTGATTAATGATGTTGAGCATTTTTTGTATGCCTGTTGGCCATTTTAAGGTCTTCTTTTGAGAAGTCTATGCATGACACATAGCCATTTTAATTGATTGATTTATTTTTTTCTTTTATTGTTTAGTTGTTGAGTCGCTTGCTGGATAAGTAATTTGAAAATATTTTCTCCTACTTAATAGGTTGTCTCCTCACTCTGTTGATAATTTATTCTGCTCAACCAAAGCTTTTTTGTGTAATGTAGTCCCATTTGTTTTAATTTTTGTTACCTGTTCTTTTGAGGTCTTATAAAAATTTTGCCTAGACCAATTCCTGAAGGGTATTCCCTATGTTTTCTACTGCTATAGTTTTGACTTTTACATTTAAGTCTTTAGTGCATTTTGAGATTACTTTTGTATGTGGTGAGAGATGGGGTCCAGTTTCATTCTTCTGCATCTGGTTATCCAATTTTTCCAGGACCATTTATGGAAGAAGGTGTTCCTTCCCCAATGTATGTTCTTGGCAGCTTTGTCAAAGAACAGTTGCCTGTAAATATGTGGATTTATTTCTCTGTTGTCTATTCTGTTTCATTGGTCTGTATCTATTTTTATACCAAAATCATGCTGTTTTGGTTATTATATTTTGTAATCTGTTTTAATTCAGGTATTCTGATACCTCTAATTTTGTTTTATGCTTAGGATTGCTTGACTCTTCTGGCTTTTTTTCCATATAAATTTTAGGATTTTTTTTCCATTTCTGTGAAAAATGATTTTAGTATTTTGATATGGATTGTATTGAATCTGTAGATTGCTTTGGGAGTATGTTAATTTTAATGACATCAATTTTGATACACAAGCATGGGATGTTTATCAGTTTGCTTGTGTCCTCTTTAATTTCTTTCATCAGTATTTTGTAGTTTTTCTTATAGAGAACACGCCACCTCCATTGTTAAATTTATTCCTAGGTACTTTATTTTCTTTAGCATTGTAAATAGAATTGTCTTCTTGATTTCTTTTTTGGATATTTAATTATTGCTGTATGGAAATGCTCCTGAGTTTTAATGTTAATTTTGTATCATAAAACTTCACTGTATTTATCACTTCTAAAAGTTTCTTGGTAGAGTCTTTTCATTTGTGTAGACATACTATCATGTCGTTTGCAAAGAGGGACAGTTTTATTGTCTTTTTTCCAATTTGGATGTGTTTTGTTTCTTTTATTAGTACATAGAAACTGGCCATGTATTTAACTTTTTTATTTTTAAATTTTCTAATTTTATTATTTCAATAGCTTTGCGGGTACAAGTGGCTTTTGGTTACATGGATGAATTGTATAGTTATGAAGTCTGACATTTTAGTGCACTTATCATCCAAGTAGTGCATACTGTATACAATATGTCATTTTTTATCACTCACCCTTTCTGACTCTCCCTTCTGAGTCTCCGTAGTCCATTATAGCAATCTGTCAGCCCTTGCATACCCATAGCTTAGCTTCCACTTATAAGTGAGAACATTCAGTATTAGAATTTTCATTTTTGAATACTTCACATAGAGTAATGAGTTCCAGCTCTGTCTAAGTTGCTCCAAAAAGCATTATTTCATTCTTTATTATTGTTGAGTAGTATTCTATGGTATGTATACATATATCACAGTTTTTTATACACTCATTTGTTGATGGGCACTTAGGTTGGTTCCATATCTTTGCAAATGTTAATTGTGCTGCAATAAACGTAAAGTACACATGTCTTTTGGATACGATGACTTCTTTTCCTTTGGGTAGATACCAAATAGAGGGATTGCTAGACAGAATGGTATATCTACTTTTAGTTTTTTGATAAATCTCCATACTTTTTCCCATGAAGGTTGTCCTAATTTACATTCCCACTGGCAGTATTCCGTTTTCCTCCCATCCATGCAAACATCTATTCTTTTCGACTCCTTAAGTAATAGCCATTCTGGCTGGGGTAAGGTGGTATCTTATTGTGGTTTTAATATGCATTCCCTAATAATTAGTGATGTTAAGCATGTTTTCATATGTTTGTTGGCCATTTGTATATCTTTTTTTGAAAAATGTCTATATATGTAATCTGCCCAGTTTTAGATGGGGTTACTTGTTTTTTTCTTGCTGATTTCTTTGATTTCCTTGTAGGTTCTGAATATTAGCCCTTTGTTGGATGCATAGTTTGCAAAGATTTTCTCCCACTTTGCGGGTTGTCTGTTTGGTCTGCTGATTATGTCTTTGACTGTGTAGAAGCTTTTTAGTTTAATTAGGTCTCACTTATGTATTTTTAATGCATTTGCTTTTGGGGTCTTAATCATAAATTCTTGGCCCAGGCCAATGTCTAGAAAAGTTTTCCTTGGTAATCTTCCAGAATTTTATGGTTTAAGGCATTGATCCATCTTAAGTTGATTTCTGTATAAGGTGAGAGATAGGGATACAGTTTTATTTTTCTACATGTAACTATCGGGTTTCCCAAGCACCATTTATTAAATAGGGTGTCCATTCTTCAATTTATGGTTTTGAATGATTTGTTGAAGATTATTTGGTTGTAAGTATTTGGCTTTGCTTCTGAGTTCTCTATTCTGTTCCATTGGTCTATGTATCAACTTTTATACCAGTACTATGCTGCTTTATTAACTATAGCCATGTGGCATAATTTGAAGTCAGGTAATGTGATTGCCTCTGGATTTGTTCTTTTTGCTTAGGCCAAATCAATAACTAATTTCCTTTTACAATAGTTGCAAAAAATACCTAGGAAAATTATTAACCAAAGATGTGAAAGCTTTCTACAAGGACAACTACAAAACACTGCTGAAAGTAATCATAGAAGATACAAACAAATGGAAATGCATCACATGCTCATGGATTGAAAGAATCCATACTGTGAAGATGACCATACTGCCCAAAGCAATCTACAAATTCAATGCAATTCCTATCAAAATACCAACATCATTTTTCACAGAATCAGAAAAAAAAAAAAATCTAAAATTCGTATAAAACTAAAAAGGAGCCCTAAAAGCTT
>NW_016828106.1:248905-259517 GCF_001698545.2 Rhinopithecus bieti
TCTTCTCTTGCTCCAGTTGTTAGAGGAATTGCTTTCAACTTTATCTTAATACAATATTATGCTACCTGTAGTTTTGTCATATAAGTCCTTTATTATTTTGAAGTGTGGTTATTCTTGGTCTAATTCTTGACACAGTTTACTATGAAAGGTTATTAAATTTTGTCAAATATTTTTTCTTTGTCTACTAAAAGGATAATTTTTTTCTTCATTCTGTTGATGTAATGTACCATGTTTACTGATTTGCATTTGTTGAACCATACTTGCATCTCTGAAATAAATCCCCCTTGATCATGATGTACTTTTTATTGACGTGAAGTTTGATTCAGTTTGCTAGTATCTGTTGAGTATTTTTCCTTTTATGTTCATCAGGGATATTAGCCCGTGGTTTTCTTTTTCGTGATGTCTTGATTTGCTTTTGGTATCAGGGTAATGATGGCCTCATGGAGTAAGTTAGAGAGAATATCCTCCTCTTCAATTTTTAGGAATAGTTTGTGTAGATTTGGTATTATTAATTTTTCTTTATATGTTTGGTAAAATTCAACAGTGAACTCATCTAATCCTGGACTTTTCTGGGGAGAGGGGAGATTTTCTGTTACTAATATAATTTCATTACTCATTATCATTCTGCTCACATTTTCTTTCTTTCTTTTTTTTTTTTTTATCCAATTTTGGTAGGTTGTTTGTTAAAAGCAATTTATTTATTTTCTCTCAGTTTTTCACTTTGTCAGTTTATAGTTGTTCATAATAGACTCTGGTGTTCTTTTATATTTATGTAGTATTAGTTGTAACATCTACTTTTTCATTGTTGATTTTGTTATTTGGGTATGCTTGATTAGTATTGTTAGCAGTTTAACAATTTTGTTTATCTTTTCAAAGAACCAACTTTTCATTAATTATTTGTGTTTCTTTAGTCTGTGTTTTCTTTAGGTTTCCTCTGATCTTTGTTATTTCTTCTGCCAATTTGGGATTTGGTTTGTTCTTGCTTTTCTAGTTCCTTGAAATATGGCATTATGTTGCTTACTTGAAATTTGTCTATTTTTTTGTTTGTTTATTGTTACAAACCTCCCTTTAGCACTGCTTTTGCTGTATCTCACAAATTCGGTAGGTTGTGTTTCCATTTTCATTAAATATATTTTTTTAAATTTCCATCTTAATTTCTTCATTGGCCCAATGATCTTTTTCAAGAAGATGTCGTTTAATTTCTATGTATTTGTATAATTTCCAAAGTTCTTGTTACTGACTTGTAGTTTTATTCCATTGTGGAATGAGAAGATACTTGATATAGTTTTGATGTTTTTATATTTGTTAAGACTAATTTTGTGGCATAACACATGATCTATCTTGGAAAATGTTCCATGTATTCATAAGAAAAATGTGCATTCTGCAGTTGTTGGATAAAACATTCTGTAAATGTCTGTTAGGTACATTTTCCCTAAAGTACAAGTTAACTTCAATGTTTCTTTGTTAATTTTCTGTGTAAATTGTGCATCAAATGCTGAGAGTGAGGTATTAAAGCCTCCTATTATTATTGTATTGGGGTCCTTTTTTTTAGATCTAGTAATACTTACTTTTTAAATCTGGATGCTCCAATACTGGCTGCATATATAAACATAAACAACAAGAAAATTTTGGAAACTATACAAATATATAAAATTAACATGCTCTTGAAAGAGATTATTGGGTCAATAAAGAAATTTAGATAAAAATGGTAAAAAATTAATATAAATGAAAATGGAAACACAACACACCAAAACTTGTGGGATACAACATAAAACACATAAAAGATAAATTTCAAGTATGCAGTCTAATGAGGCATCTCAAAGAACTAGAAAACAAGAACAAAAACAAACCAAACCCCAAATTAACAGAAGAAAATCAATAGTAATCAGAGCAGATCTAAACAAAATACAGACTAAAAATTGAATTATTATGTCCTTTTGCTGGATTAATCCCTTTATCGTTATATAATTATCTTCTTTGTCTTTTTTAGTGTTTTGACTTATAGTCTGTTATAGCTGATATAAATATAGCTATTCCTGTCCACTTTTGGTTTCCATTTGCATGGAATATCTTTTCCACCTCTTTATCTTTAGTCTCTATGTGTCTTTACAGGTAAGGCACATTTCTTGTAAGCAGCATATTGTTGAACTATTTTTTGTTACCCATTCAGCTAGTCTATGTATTTTAAGTGGAGAATTTAACTTTCAAGGGTATTATGGATATATGAGATTTTTTCATATCATATTGATAATCATTTTCTACTTATTTCATATATTCTTTTTTGTCTTTTCTTTTCTTCTCTTATTGTTTGCCCTTGCAGTTCACTGTTGTTCTGGGGTGGTAACATTTGAGTCTTTTCTTTTCTTAATTTGTGTGTTTACTTTACTAGTGAGTTTTATACTAACATGTTCTTGATGGTAACCATCATCCCTTTGCTTTTAGAATTAAAACTCCTTTAAATATTTTTTGTCAAGTCAGCCTAGTGGTGATGAATTTCCTCAGGATTTGCATGTCTCGCAAAGTCTTTATTTCACCCTTACTTATGAAGGATAATTTACCTAAATATAGTGTCCTTTGGTGACAGATTTTTTTTTTTTTTTCGTTCAGCACTTTGAATATATCATTCCATTTTCTCCTGGCTTGTCTGGTTTCTGCTGAGAAGTCTGCTGTTAGTCTGATTGGAGCTCCTTTATAGGTGACTAGTTGTTTTCTCTTGCTATTTTAGAATTTTCTCTTTGTCATTGCCCTCAGAAAGTTAGACTGTAATGTTCCATGAAAATACCTTTTGCATTCTATCTGTTTGTGTATCATTGAGCCCATTGTATCTCAATGTCTACATCTCTTGCTACACATGTAAAGTTATTATCTATTATTTCATTAAATATGTTTTTGAAAACCTTCATTTTCTCCTCCTACCTTTTTACCTTTGAAGATACTGATAATTCATGTATTTGATGGCATTATGGTGTCTCAAATATCAGGAAGACTTTGTTAATTTATTTCTTCATTATTGTTGTTTTACTGTGTTATTTCAAAAGATCTCTGCGTAAGTTATGAGATTCTTCTGCTTCATTTAGCTTATTTTTGAAGATTTTGAGTGTATTTTGTTCTTTATTCAAGGACTTCTTCAATCCTAGAATTTCCATTTGGTTCATTTAAATAATATTTTGTTTTTTGGTAAGTTTATAATGTATATTATGAATTGTTTTTCCAATTCCTTTGATTATTTTAAGGAATTATGTTTTATCTTGCTGAGCTTATTTAGTACCATTTTGAATGCTTTTCTTTTGGAAGTTTGACAATGTTTTTATTGAGATATATCACTGGGGAACTATTGTATTTCATTCCTAGTATCACATTTTCTTGCTTTTTCTTACTTTATTGGGCTTTACATTGATATCTACACATATGGTATAATAGTTGCTTCCTCCAATTTTTTGAATTTGCTTTCATAGGAGAGGACATTTTCCCAAAAATGGACCAATATTGCCAGTTGAGCAGGCCCCTTTGGCTTTGATTCTAGGTGTGTGCAGTTGTGTAGTCTGCATGTAAGTTTTTCTACTATAAACAACCTCAATTGTACCTGTGATTTCTTCAGTGGTCTACAATGTGGCTATTAATGGAGGCTATGGTAAAATTTTCCTATGGATGGAGATACCAGGTGGGCCAGTCTTCAGGCCCTAGTGATAGCAGTGGAGGGTTGAGTATGCCTGTTCTTGGGCCCCAGGACAGTACACACTGTTACCAATGTTAGCAGCACCAGCCAAGCCAGTTCTTGAGTCTCAAAGAGGTGTCCTCAAAGGTTGATTGTGGCAACAGTGGGCTGGGTGAATGAAAAGCTTCCCTGGTCCCTGGGCAGCTAGTTTGATGTGGGCAACGGCAGTAGTAGTTATAGGAGGATAGAGTGGGTAATGTGCGGTATGTGCTGGTCTTGGCAATTGTTGCAATGCAGGTTCAACACCCAAAGCCCTGGACAAGTAGTTCTCATGCTTGCCCACTCTAAGCAGCAGCAACAGCATGACAACACCATGTAAAGGTGTGGAATGGCCCCACTCTTTATGAATGAGCCAAAGCACAAAGGCCTTGCCACCAGTGGAAGGACTGCCACTACTCACAACCCGAGGCAGGCAGCAGTTTTGCTCATTCACCCCAGTCCTTGGTAGCAGCAGCAGTAGCTGTGGCTGCAGTGGTGTGCAGAGAAGAAAAGGTGGGGTGGGGGGGCGGGTACTTATCTCTACGGAGTAGACTGAGCACAGAGGCCACTGTGATGGTTGAAGTAGAGTCACTTCCTCCAGCCTGAGAGGGTCAACTCTCAGACTCACCAATCTGAGTTTCTACTTGCAGCAACTGCTGTGGCAGAGTGCAAAGTGGGAGAGGGGATCATACTGTTTGCTTGCCAGTCCAAGCAAAATTTTGTGCCAGTGCTGGGAAAAGCATCTCTTTTCACAGCACCAGAGCTCTGGGGCTCTGGAAAGCATGTGTTTTGGTCACCTTTTGGTGTGTTGCAGTGTCCTATTCTCAGGAAATGGTACTCCCTATTGACTAGAGTCTTGAGAATCATGTGACACCTTTGGGCTCAGCCAGTGCTGTGCCACTGTAGCTCTCTGAGTTTACACTGGGGGATATATGTTGGAGCTCCCAGAATGTGGAGATATGGAGGCTGTGACTCCCCAGGGCAGGATGCAGTCCCATTATGGCTATGCTCTCACAATGGTGCCCTGATCCAACCACATAGGTGTCTGGAGTGTGAGTGACCAGGCACACATCCCCTGTCTGGTGTAATGCTCTTACAGGGTCTCCAGATTACTGACAATGGTAGTCAGGGTTTCTGTGGGTAGCAGAGCTCTCCTGTTGTTTGGATTGCAACAATTAATGGTGGCGATGCGGACTACTAACATTTCTTCATTTACTCTTTACCTGCAATAGCAAGCCCCTCTAGGCTCTAGCCAATGTCAGCTGAGCTGGCTACTGACATCCATCTTTTTCTGTGCTTCAGGTGTTTCCCATGACTTCTCTGCTGGACTCTAGTGTCCCTCTCCTAGATGCTCTATTTGTAGCATAATTGTCTATTCATAGTTTGGTTCTTTGTTTTCTGGAAAACATAAATGTCTAATGTCTCTCGTCAGGTTTTGTGAACCAGAATAAATATTGCATTTTTAAAAATGGAAGATCTATGTCAATCCTGCATCGAGCAATGTTATTGGCACCACACTTCTAACAGCATGTGATCACTACATCTCTGTGTCATGTTTTAGTAATTCTTGAAATATATTAAACATTTTTCATTATTATTAAATATGTCATAATGACCTGTGTGTGCAGTAGTGTACTCAGTGATCTTTAATAATATTATTATTATTACTGTTTACAGGCACCATGAACTGCACTCATATAAGTCAGTGAACTTAATCAACAAATGCATGTATTATGACTGTTCCATCAACCCACCACTCCCATTTCACTTTCTCTCTGTTTAGTCTTCCCTCTTCTCTGAGAGACAAGAATATTAAAATTAGGCCAAGTGATAACTCTAAAATGGCTTCTAAGTGTTCTGGTGGAAAAAAAAAAAAATCAGTAACATATCTCTCACTTTAAATGAGAAACTAGAAATGATTAAACTTGGTGTGGAAGAAATATTCAAAGCAGTGATAGGCTGAAAGCTGTGCTTCATGCACCAAACAGTTCATCAATTTGTGAGTGCAAAGGAAAAGTTATTGAAGGAAATTAAAAGTGCTACTGTAGTGAATGCACAAATGATGAGAAGGCAAAACAGCCTTATTGCTGATATGAAGAAAGTTTTAGTAATCTAGATAGATCAAACTAGCTATAACACTCCTTTAAGCCAAAGCGTAATTCAGAGAAAGGCCCTCTCTTTAATCCTATAAAAGCGAGGATGCTGCAGAAGAAAAGTTTGAAGCTAACAGAGTTTGATTCTTGAGATTTAAGGAAAGACGCCATCTCCATAAGGCAAAGCAGGAAGGGCTGATGTGAAAGCTACAGCACATTATTCAGAGGATCTAGCTAAAATAATCGATGAAGGTGGCGACACTAAACAACAGATTTTCAGTACAGACAAAATAGGGTTATATTGGTAGAAGATGCTATAAAGGACTTCCATCGCTAGGGAGAAGTCAGTGTCCGGCTTCAAATCTTCAAAAGGCAGGCTGAATCTCTTGTTACAGCCTAATGCAGCTACTGACTTTAAGTTGAAGCTGAATCTAATTTGCCATTCTGGAAATCCCTGGGTCTTTAAGAATTATGCTAAATCCACTATGCCTGTGCTCTATACATGGAACAATGAAGCCTGGGTGAAAGCACACCTGTTTACAGAATTGTGTATTAAATATTTTAAACTCAATTTTGTGATCTACGGCTCAGAAATAAGATTTATTTCAAAATATTACTACTTATTGACTATGCACCTGATCCCCCAAGAGCTATGATGGAGGTGTCCATGGAGATTAATGTTGCTTTTATGCCTGCAGACACAACATCTATTCTCTAGCTCATGGATTAAGGAGTAATTTAAGCTTTCAAATTGTATTATTTAAGAGATATATTTTGTAAGGCTCTAGCTGCTATAGATGTTGATTCCTCTGATGGACCGGGGCAAAGTACATTGAAAACCTTCTGTAAAGAATTCACCTTTCTAGATGCCATTAAGAACATTTGTGATTAATGAGAGGAGGTAGAAACATCAACATTAACAGGAATTTAGAAGATATAGACTCCAGCCCTTATGGATGATTCTGAGAAGTTTGAGCCTTCAGTGGAGAAATTAACTTCAGATGTGGAGGAAATAGCAAAAGAACTAGAAGTGGAGCCTGTAGATGTGATTGTATTGCTTTAATGTCATGAAAAAACTTGAACAGATGAGATGTTGCTTCTGATGGGAGAGCAAGGAAAGTGGTTTCTTGAGATAAAATCTACTTTTGGTAAAGAAATTGAACACAGTGAGATGACAACAAAAGTTTTAGAAGGTTATATAAACTTAGTTTATAAATCTGCGGCACAGTTTGAGAGAGCATTTACTTCAATTTTGAAAAACAGTCTATAGGTAGAATGCTATGAAACAGCATTGCATGCTATAGAGAAATCTTTCATAAGAAGAAGAGTTAATTGATGTTGCAAACTTCATTGTTGTTTTTTTTTTAAAAAAAATTGCCACAGCCACCTGACTTTAAGCAATCACCACCTTGGACAGTAAGCAGCCATCAACATCAAAACAAGACCTTGGACCAGCAAAAAAATCATGACTCACTGAAGGCCCAGATGATCACTAACATTTTTTAGCAATAAAGTATTTTTAATTAAAATATATACATTTTAGACACATGTTGTTGCATACTTAATAGACTAATGTATAGTACAAACATAACTTGTATACTCATTGGGAAACCAAAAAAACGTACATGGCCTACTATTGTGATACTCGCTTTATTGTGTTGGTCTGGAACATGACCAAAGGCAAAGAGGAGCCTGCATGTATGGAGATCACATGACAGGAGAGGAAGATAGAGAGGGAAGGGAGGTGCCAGGCGCTATTAAACAATCAGCTCTCACCAAACCTGCAATATCTCCTAGGTATCCCTGTGTCTTTGTTCTGTACGAGTGATTGTTCTAAAACAAAAATCTGAATTTCAGCTGTGTGGTAGATTGAATGCAGCATAGGTCAGTGGTTCTCAAAGTGTGGTCCAGGACTGCCAGTCGTTCACAACATAAATTCAATGAATCTGTAAGGTCAAAACTATTTTCTGATACCACTGGCATACTTAGTTATCGGCCAAGAGCAGCCTAAGGAATGCAAAATTTTAGCACAATGTAAGTGGTGAATCCAGAGGTGTGGCAACATGGAATGTCAGTCAACTATGCTCCCTGGAGCTGGCCATCTGAGTAAGAGATTTCCATGGCCACTACCATAGGGGTGGGAGACTATGCATGTGCTAAAGAACAGCGGGGTGCCCTTAGTGTGTGGTGATGATGGTGGTAAGTGAACAATAGGCTCATCTTCCATAGTAAGTAGTCATCACATTACATACAGTGCTGAAAATCAAGGAATAATAGTATAAGTGTGTTATTATGAAACCTAGTAGTAAATACCACAATAACTAGCTAAAATAATTTTTGGTGACCACCTACAGTAAGTTTTTTAAAACATGTATGCCTATAACTTCGATATAGAATAAATAAAACATATTTGGACAGGTCACCTACTAGTGGAAACCTCTTCAGTGAATTCCCATTACCTTGAGAATAAAATCTGAATATATTGAAGGCAATGCATGGTGATCTATTTCCTACTCCCTTTTGAGACATTTCTGGTATTTGTTCTTCTATTGTCTAAGCTCCAGCCACTCTGGAATGACCTAACCCTCAAAACACACATTTTTTGGTAACATTAGCATTTTGGACATATGATTTTTTTATGCTGAACTGTAGTATATAAAACAAAAAGGAGGTTTTCTAGTTGACAGAGGAGATTCAGTATTTTGAATCCACCAAACTTGATTTGAATCCACCAAAACTTGATTACCTTAGTACTTGTTCATACAAATGTAATGCTCTATCGCACATTATTTGTAGAACTCCTGTGCTAGGCACCTAGCAGTGTCAGAGAACTCAAAGAATGTGCACTAAATAGACTACCTAGAGCAATCCTGGAACATACGGAAGCAGAGCTTTGGAAACCCAGAAACATAATGCTTTTGCCTTTCTACTGTGTAATTGAACTCTTAGAATATTTTCTTTATGTTCTTCTTATTGTACCATTATTGTCTTAATCTGTTTCTGTTGCTATAAAAGAATACCTGATACTTGGTAATTTGTATAGAAAATATATTTGTTTGGCTAATGGTTCTGCAGGCTATACAAGAACTATGGGGACAGCATATGCTTCTGGTGAGTGGTATAGGCTGCTTCCACTCATGACTGAAAGTGAAGAGGAGGCTGTAGGTGCAGAGATCACATGGCGGGAGAGGGATATAGAGAGACTGGAGAGGGAGGTGCCAGGCTCTATGAAACAATCAGCTCTCATGCGAATTAATAGAGAGAGAGCTCAGTCCTTACTGTGTGGAGAGCACGAAGCCAATCATGAGGAATCAGCCACCATGACCCAACCACCTTCCACTATGCCCCACCTCCAACACTGGGGATCAGGTCTCAACATGAGTTTTGGAGTATCCAAACCACAGCAATTACCTATAAAATAAGGTAAATACTTAGATACTCCCTTACCATCTTTCAAGTTCTAAAATGTTTGAGTCTGTGAATGTCCAAACTATGTAAAATTAAACACCTCAAATGCGTACGAAATTTTATTTTCCTTCTTGTAATGGCTGCAGAGTTATCCATTCACTTATTAAGCATTATTTAATATTTTATGATGTTAACTGAACTTTACTAGGTACTAGGGATATGTTGTAAATGAGGTGAGAATACAAGGAACTTGCCAAAGAGAAGCTCCAGATAGAGTGAGAAAGAATGGCAAAAGGTTGCAAATATATAGACAGATTAAGCACTCATGTTCCTATATGTATAGTCTGTTTGTTTGTTTGTTTGTTTGTTTGTTTGTTTGTTTGTTTTTGAGCCGGAGTTTCGCTCTTGTTGCCTAGGCTGGAATGCAATGTTGTGATCTTGGCTCATTGCAATTTCCGCCTCCTGGGTTCAAGCGATTCTCCTGCCCCAGCCTCCCGAGTAGCTGAGATTACAGGCAGGAGCCACCATGCCCAGCTAATCTTTTGTATTTTTAGTAGAGATGGATTTCACCATCTTGGCCAGGCTGGTCTCGAATTCCTGACCCTCGGGTGATTCACCCGCTTCAGCCTCCCAAAGTGCTGGGATTACAGGCATGAGCCACTGTGCCTGGCCTCATGTTCATATTTTAATCAAACCACAGGCATCATTGTTCTTTCAAGTATAAAAGCAATGACAAAAGAAAACACAAACATGCACACACACAAACTCACACACACATGATTATCAATATAATAAGAAAACATCTCGGTTTTTATGAAGGTTTGTTTGAACAGGGAGCAATGTGTCAGGGAACATATTAGGTGAAGTGATCTTTATAAGTAAAGTCATTGTTACAAAAGAAAAGCAGTGCCTATGGGATAGAAAGGATCATGGTCAACTGAAAGAGAAGAGGTATGCATAGAAGTAACAAGGAATGTTATGGAGTGAAGAAGATAGGAAGCAGAGGAATGAGAGTATTTAATTGAAGGAGAGCTTTAGATGTCCAGATTAGTAGGTGAGCTTTGACCTTACTATCAAAAGGTAATCTCTCTAATTTTGTCACATCAAAGAAACCAGTTAGGTTTTTGCAACAATGTGGAGACAAGTCTAAGTGAAAATGGCATAGAAATGGAGAGCAAAGAAGAAACCAAACCACATTTCAAGGGAAGAATTCCTTTACTCAGTAAGTGATTTAATACAGTAAAAGAGAAAAATTAACAAATTTCCAAGGAGGCGTTCTCTGAAATCAAGAGGAAGATAGTACCAATGGCTACATTCGGGGATTTAAAAGGAGCCAGATTGGTAGGAAAGATGAAGAGGTAAGATCATTAAGCTAATTTTCAGGTGTTAACAGAACCACTAGTCTTTTTTTTTTTAT
>NW_016828106.1:261513-264543 GCF_001698545.2 Rhinopithecus bieti
TGTTAAATAGTAAATATTTTTATCTACATCAATTGAAAACAGTCTCCATATATAAATTAATATTATATATTTTACTCAGATATGTTAAGAATCTAACTGTGATGTGAACAAATATCTTCTGTGTGAGATCTCTGTCTTAAAAAATGATAACTTATATATGCATATTAAGAAGAGGAAATTCACCTTTAAGGATATGTTTATAGGAGAAATACAATTCAGGACAAATGTTAATAACATTGAATACCTTGTTTTCAGCTCTTTAATGTTATCTATAGTTGATGTTAATGATTGCAGCTTTGTGTGTTTCTTTTATCTTTGATCTCTGTTATTGGTTACATAAATTCATCTGGGGGTCAGCCTTTTACCTCGGAGAATCTGTCTATCTCACTGTTTCTGTGTGCATTTTAAGATCACAGAAGCAAATATAATTGGTAATAGATTAGGTTCAATTTTATAATCTATATTTTTCTATTAATGCATCTTAGTATAATATTTGTGGCACAAAGGGTATAAAATAAAAACTTAAATTTTAAAATTATCTTTTAGGGAGAGCATGAGAAAGATTTTGAGGTGATGGCAGTATTCTGTATGTTGATTGTGATGATTGTTATACAATCTATGAATGTTTGTCAAAGAAAAGCTAGAACTGGATAGCAGTTAAAGCAGTAGAACATATTTTACCCAGAAACTACTGCAATAAGGGGGAAAAGTATTTCAGAATAGAACTGGAATCAATTCTAAATACAATAAAGAAAAGTGAAAATGTACAGTCAAGAATGTAGGGGAGAAGGTGTAGTTGGAAAGAAATTACTAATCGAAGACATCAGGGATAAGGGAGGATTCTGGCTAAACCTACCTAACACAATTCCAGGTGAGGTCAGACTAGCCATCAGATATCATTTGGAGGATTGTGGAGGATGAGGAACACAATCAGATGTACAGTAGGAGATTCTGGCTAAACTGGCTTAGCAGGATTCTGGCTAAATTTGCACAATGCAGAGAAGAACATGAAAACCCAGGAGTCAAATCCTGGTTGGGAGGACAGTTCAGAGAAGTTTGAATGGAGTTTTGTCAAGGAGACTCTTATTGAATATCAATCAAAATTTAATGTGCAATAATTTTAAAAGAAAATAAGTTTTGAAAACCTATCTTATGACTTTTATTTTATTTGCTTATTTTATTTGTTTATTTTGAGACAGTCTCACTCCGTCACTCAGGCTGGAGTTCATTTTTTTTATTTTTTAAGGAATATATATTAAAGCAACTTTACAAATTCAGATTTACAGGGAATTAAGTGTTCACATTAGTTCAACAGCTTAATATTCTGATATACTTATGAATAACTAGAAAATACACCTATACAACTTTTTTGTGGCTCTTGTATTTCTTGAACAAACATGACTTAATTTTGCTTTAATAATTTATATTATCAAATAATTTCCCTGTTATTTATTCTCTTTTTCTAAAAAGTAACTGAACAGCCAAGATGAATAGTAACTTTCTAATTGTTTCTAGCCACGTAATCCCAAATATTATATGATGTATTTCACACACACACATACACGTGTGTGCACACATGTATATATGTATATCTATATATACATACAATATACAATATAATTTCATAATGTCTGAAATGTTAAGAAAACAGAAATAAGGCTTGCTATTAGTTGAAAGACAAGTAAAAAAATTCAATTGATCTCAAAACAGGAAAGAAATAGTTGAAAAACCAATATTTTAGTAGTAAAATAGCATAGTTGGTTGGCTGATCAACAAGCAAATGTGCACCAGTCACTAACTTTTCTATGTATCAGAAATAATCGGTAGAAATATTAACTAGGGAAATAGCACATCAGTATAAGAACAAAATATGTTATCTAACCAGATGGCATCTTAAATAAAATATGTAAAACCTAGTTGAGGAAAACTCAAAATTAATTTGTAATTTGGAGACATGAATACATTTTAGACATTTAAAAATGTTATGTAAAGATATGCCACATTTATTAACTGAGAATTAATGAAAACTCTTACTGTAAGAAGTGATAGAAACACAATTTCAAAAGTTAAGCAAAAGTGAAATCTGTTGGTTTAATAGACAAACTATATGATGGAAAGAAGTGAAACTAGCCTCGGAAATTATAGGAACTACGGACTCAAACGCCATCAGAACTCTGATTATCTTATCTGCTTTCTCTCTGCCTGCTAGCAGCAATGGGATTGCCAGTGGCACCTGACTCACAACCTTACAGGTCCGGAAACAAGGAAGGAAAGATATTTTCAGCACCAAATCTATGAAACAGATTTTTAGTTTATAAAAATGAGTGGAAATAAGGCCGGGCGTGGTGACTCAACGTCTGTAATCCCAGCACTTTGGGAGGCCGAGGCATGCGAATAGCAAGGTCAGAAGATCGAGACCATCCTAGCTAACACAGTGAAACCTCGTATCTACTAAAAACATTTAAAAATTAGCCAGGCATGGTGGCGGGCACCTGTAGTCCCAACCACTCGGGAGGCTGAGGCAGGAGAATGGCGTGAACCCAGGAGACTGAGCTTGCAGTGAGCAGAGATCATGCCACTGCATTCCAGCCTGGGCCACAGACTCTGTCTCAAAAAGAAAAAAATAAATAAATAAAAGAGTAGAAATAAGTTTGAACCACATTAATAAATACTTTATGAACTACCACTGAGACAACATGGTTGATTAGCATTAAAAAATGGAAAATTCCATTCAAATTGAAAGTACAGGCTGGTGGAGGAGACGGGGAGGTTACCAAAATAAAGAAGCAACACATTTCTGACTACTAGGAAAATTGTGGTAAGCTGGACAACAACCCCAGATTCTGACTGTTTTACAGAGAAAGATTGCATATTGCAAGTATGTTAATACTTTAAAATCAACAGCAAAAAGTTTAGTGCGATTTCAATAGGATTTTTGTTGGAAGCATGGCAGTAAGGAGGGAATTTTAATATAATTTTGTTGAAGAGGGTGTGGCAGTGAGGAGAGAATTTAGAGAAAAAAAAAAAAAA
>NW_016828106.1:267832-271688 GCF_001698545.2 Rhinopithecus bieti
TGATCCACAGGTCTCGGCCTCCCAAATTGCTGGGATTACGGGCTTGAGCCACCATGCCTGGCCAATTTTGATAAATTTTAGTAACTGAAAATGTGTAAGTTTTATGACAGAAATCACTGTGAACTGAAAGCCAATAAATCAATAAAGTGAAAATTTATATATTTTAAAATTATATGTATTTATTGCCCATTTATATAAAGCATTTTCTAATCCCTTACTAATTTATCTATTTAAAAAATACTTATTGAGCAGCTATTATGTGCCAGTCATTATTCCAAAAGTTGGGGAAACAGTATTGAACAAAATAGAAAAATAAAATTTCTATTCAAAATATAGTGAAGAGACACAAACAAACAAATATATTTGTAATATTATAAGTCAGAAAGTGATAAATATTAGGAAGAACAATAATACCTAAAAAGACAGCGAGAGGTACTCTGAGGTGGTTATACCTGGGAGAGGAAGAGATTGCAATTTTAAATACAGTGGTCAGGGAAGATTACGCTAAATAGGTGACATTTTGAAGAAACCTCAGAAGGAAGAAAACTTTTTATGTCCTATGCCTATACAAAATATCTTAAAACGTTTTTAAAGTTACTTTTCACACCATAAACACATAGCACATTGGTGAATGATCATTTGAGGCATTTATGTGTCTCTATCTCAACCAGTATGCAGAATGTTACTTTTTTTCTGATATAATGTATTAGTCTGTTCTCATGCTGCTAATAAAGACATACCAAAGACTGCGTAATTTATAAAGGAAAGAGGTTTAATGGACTTACAGTTCCACATGGCTGGGGAGGCCTTACAATCATAGTAGAAGGCGAAGGAGAAGCAAACACATGACTTTACAGGGCAGCTGGCACAAGCACATGCAGGGGAACTACCCTTTATAAAACCATCAGATCTCATGAGACTTATTCAGTATCACAAGAACAGCACAGGAAAAATCTACTCCCACGATTCAATTACCTCCTACTGGGTCCCTCCTATGACACATGTGGATTATGGGAGCTACAACGCAAGATGAGATTTGAGTGGGGACACAGTCAAGCCATATCATATAGGGAGGACTTATTTCGCGTGGGACTTTCATCTTCTGCTTTTAAGAAACAGAAGGAAGATCAGAGCATTTTTCTTGAATTTGCTGTTTTTTAAGTGCCTTTAACTGAAATTGCCAGTATGCCAGAGTGGAATATTTTGGGATGTTGTATTCTGTCATGAAGTAGGTTGTACCTATATTATTAACTGTATTTTATACATTTTATAAAGTTATACATTGAATACATTGAACATTTAAGAGATTAATGACTTGGCCAATGTTAAAAACATAAAAGTCACAAAGCTTGAAATTTGAATGATCAGAATTAGAAATAGCTGACCCTAAATTGAGTGCTATTTCCAATAATGTCAAAAAAAGTGTTTGTATTATTTGTCTAAATGAAGGAAGTGTATAACTAGCTAAACTACTTCTTCAACACTTATTTAATTTCTATTCAAATCATTACATAACATTGTCGGTGCATTTATCCAGAGAATTTTTCTCGCTTTGCACTGTTTGAGAGAAATGAAGGGATTTTCCTTATTTTATTCCTTCAGCCCTTTCAATACAGAAAGGAAGTTGTTATGGAAAACGATTTGCCTGAGAATACAATCTTCTGAGGCCAAAAACTTTGCTGAAGGCACTGTAGGAGTGAAACCTCCGCCTAAAACATATAATTTTGAATGCACTTTTACTAGCCCTGTGTACATAAAAAGTTCTCGAAGCTAATAGTGAATATGTAATCTTGCCAATGGTGTTGTGTAGGAAAAACAGCATATGTTAGCAAATATATTATTATACAGTCATTTAACTTGAGTAATTAAATTATTATAACAATTATTGTTTCACATGTAACTTCTGATGTCAAAATACAATGCTTTCAACTAAAAGAGAAAACTCAATAGCTATTATATTAACAATCATTGCTTACACGGAAAAAGCGTCTCTTAGTTTTATACTTATTACAAGATCAGAAATATCATACATGAAGTTTCTGCAGCTTTGAATAATTTTCTTTAATTTTATTAGAGTTATCTCAATTAGGAGGTTTTAAATTTAATGGGTGGACATATTTTTACAATTGCAGTAGAATGACTAATACATTTCTTAAAGTATACAATGTAATTAAAAGTTACTTCACCCAATTGGTAATATAGATAAAATTTCAAATTTTGATGTCATATTTTTGCAATAAATAAAGTGTCATAAATCAACATAATAAAGTATAGAATATAATGCCACAAATTATTTTATTTTTTCTGCATTAATTTGACACGTTTGATCATCAGCTGATTATACCCAGCTTATCAGTCCTGCCATGCTTCTGATAGATAAGAAAAACAACTTCAGTTCTAAATCTAGCTCAATCAAGTTCATTTATCCCTGTCATTCAGTCGATGTAAGAGGAGAAAAAGTCTGAATTAAATCCAATTTTCTGACTTAAAAATTATTTTATGACTCACATCCACCTCTTCTCACAGCAAGTGAATTGGATGTTAGTCATAATGACCTTTTTAAATATACCAACTTGAAAGAGTTGAACTTTTTAAATCAACTTCATAGTTAATTCTCAAGTATTGTATTGTCTGTCCAGTGGAGAAATTAAGAAAATTTAGGCCTCCTGTACAGGGGTAAAGACTGTTCATTGTCTAATTGTGAATTATGGGCTTGAAATCATTTCCAATAAACGGTATTTACATTTAACTAACCATTTCAGTAACAAGAATGCTACCTGTTCTTCCATAGCCTTATACTCCTCAAAAACATTTTATCTAAAGAAAGTTTATATTGGAGGAAATTAAAGTGTTTTTACCTAATCCCCTTTCCTTAGTTTCCTAATCTACACATTGAAGATAATAACAGTAACTAACACACTTATAAACAACTTAAAACTGTGCCTAATGCACAGTCAGCATTCAATAAATGCTGGTAGGTAATATATTGCAGTCTAGGACAACAAAACAGTTCCAAGAAATCCTAGATTCTTCTTACAGTTTGTATAACTAGACTGGAGAGGTGTATCTTGGGGGCATATTCAATTAATACAACAGGAAAATATTTTCAATAGTGACTACATTTTCAATCAAAATGAGAAATACCTGGCACACTCGTCATCACCAGCCACCCACCCAACTATCTATGTTCATATAACTTTTCTCTATTTAGAGAAGACTTGATCTCCAACCCTTATCTCAATGTAGCATGCCGCTACCATCTATTTGAATGTGGAACACAAAAAGAAATCTATTTTCCATCTTTGACTTAAATGATCAAATGGTAGTATGGAAAATTAAACCCACAAAAAGAAAGCCATATATCTAGGTAGCAAATATTAATGATCCATTAATAAATGTTATTAATGATTTATTAATGGATTCATTGCAAGACTCCCTCTCAACAAACACTAATATAAAGGTTTTAAAGCCTTTGGGAAGAGAGATACTTCAGGTTGAACAAAGCAAGGAAAAAGGGAAGATAAGAGAGAGAAAAATAGCAGTAGATTACTAAGGGGTGTCAAAGAGAAGCCACATACATAAATGCCCTGGAACAGAATATGGCACTCCTTTGGGATGTTCTAAAGGTTGTTTCAACTGGATTGAGATGAAGTGTCTAGTAGTAAATATTTCAAAAGGATACACAGTTTATTACCTAGGAAAATATTCTGGTTGTGTTTTCTTATGACATAGAATTATTATCTTACCACTGTGACCAGCAATTGTCTATTTCATGTCGGTTTGTTTTTGTTTTGTTTTTCATATGAGTTTTCTGAGATCTAGTGCATGATTGCAGGCTAAAACATGAATCAAAAAT
>NW_016828106.1:273225-278060 GCF_001698545.2 Rhinopithecus bieti
TAATATATATAAATATATAAATATATACTGTGGACAAAAGCACTCTGTGAGGCAACTGTAGAAAGGAGGAGATGAATAGTAGCTCCTCAGAACCTATAAACTTTGTAAGTTTATGATTATAAAATTCTCAACAACCTAAGTTAGAGCTTATAGAATGTGTATTTTAGTTTGGCTCAATATGCAATACAATTTAAAAGTACTTATGATCCTGTCTTCTATATCATAAATGTACAGTTGTCCTTTGGTATTTATGAATAATTGGTGCTAAGGCGGCCCTCAAGTAATAAAATCTGTGAATGCCCAAGTCCTCATATAGAGTGATGAAGTATTTGCATATAGCCTATGCATGTCCTCTCATATGCTTTAAATAATCTCCAGATTACTCAAAATACCTAATACAATGCCTACACATCACGTCATTCACATGGATTCAAGATAGTACTCAGCATGTGGCAAATTCAACTTTTGCTTTTTGGAACTTTGTGGGAATATTTTGCTGAATATTTATTTTTCTGATTTGGTTGAATTCACTGATATGAAACCCATGGCTGCAAAACCCATTCATACAGAAGGCCAACTGCATATGTTGTTGGTGAGCAGTATGAGTATATAAAAATATATATAATATATGTGCATATATGCATATCATATAATTCTTCCTTTGCACATATATCCAAAACTGCATGTATATAATTTCTTCATATATATATGCATAATGTATATAATTTTGATATTTTACAAAGTTTCTTGAATTTTTAAAACATAATAATTATAGCACATGATTATTTCCATAGTTCAATGTGTCTTGGAATAATTAAGTTTAGTTTTTCTGTCTTCGGCATAGGATTGTGTGTCTTTGGCCCTCTTTCACGACAGTTCAGATAATTTTTTCTCAATCGCACTTGTGTGCTAGAAAGTGTATAATATGTTAAGTCTTAAAACCTTCTTGAAATGTGGGCCAATAATTTATAGAACTAGTTTTATGTCACATTTAATTAGAATCTTAATTAGAATTATGAGCTTTATTAGATCACTCTGGCATCAATTACTTATTGCATAAAATTATAGAGTCAGAACAGGTTGGTGAACGCACAAGTAACCAAATAAAAAAATAAATAAATAAAGCTTTATTGAAGTAAAAGCCATTTATACTACAAATAAGAGCATCTAGAAAATAAAAAGACAATCTACACAATGGGAGAAAATATCTGTAAACCATATGTCTTATAAAGATCTGATATACAGAATATATAGAGAACTTATAATTCAACAATAAGTAGTCAATCCAATAAAAAACAATGAACAAAGTGTTTTCCTTCAAATAAGCTATACAAATGGCCAATAAGCCCAAAATATAAGCTTAACATCATTAGTCATTAAGAGCATGCAAATCAAATCTACAATGCAAAATTTCACAGCCATAATGATGAGTCTAATTTTAAAATTATAATTGGTTTTGAAGATATCCTGACATTGGAATGCTCATACATTGCTAGTGAAAATGGCAAATTTTGCAGCCACTTTGGAAAACAATTTAGTAATTTCTTAAAAAGTTAACCATAGAGTTCCCATATTGCCCAGCAAGTGTACTCTGAGGTATATATGCAAGAGCATTGAAAACATATTTTTACCCAATATCTTTATACACAATTATTCATAGTCACATTATTCATAAGAGCAAGACAGTGGAAATAACCCAAATGTCCGTCTAAAGAATGGATAAACAAAATATTTTATTATACAAACTGTAGAATATTACTCAATGATAAAATGGAATGAAGTACTGACAAATGCTACTACAATAGTAAACCATAAAAATATGTGAAGTAAAATAATCTAGACACAAAAGGCTATCTAGTCCATTTAGCAATTTACATTAAATGACTGGAATAGGCAAATCCATAAAAACAGAAAGTAGATTAGTGGTTGCCAGGGTCTGGGTGAGGGTGAGAATGGCACCCATTTTACTACTAATGAGTAAAGAGTTTCTTTTTGGGATGATAAAGGTGTTCTGTTATTAACTTGTGATTACGACTGTACAACTTTGTAGATATACTAAAAGCCACTTAATTTGTACAGTTTAAAAGGGTTAGTTATATTGTATATGATTTATATCTCAATAAATATAAATAAGTTGGTTTTCAAAATTTAACAGCAGAAGCCTTCCAATTTTAATCAGATCTTACACAACCCTCCAATATATGCAGAAACAAATAGAAGTTGAGCTGCTCTTTTTGAAGTGTGAGATGTAGGATTCAGTGTTATCACACATGGCTTTTCCCTAGCCCACTAGAATAGCCTTTTATATAACAGCATAAAATGCTGAAGTCTCACAGAATTTAAAAACTATTGGGTAGGCTGGGCGCGGTGGCTCATGCCTGTAATCCCAGCACTTTGGGAGGCCGAGGCGGGTGGATCACAAGGCCAGGATTTCAAGACCAGTCTGGTCAAGATGGTGAAACCCTGTCTCTACTAAAAATCAAAAAAAAAAAAAAAAAAATTAGCCAGGCATGGTAGTGGGCGCCTGTAATCCCAGCTGAGAATGGCTTGAACCCGGGAGGTGGAGGTTGCCGTGAGCCAAGATCGCACCACTACACTCCAGTCTGGGCGACAGAGTGAGACTCCATCTTAAAAAATAAATAAATAATAAAAATAAAATAAAAACTATTGGGTAAAATGTCTTTCGAAGTCTCTTGTAGCTCTCAGAATCTGTTTACATAAATACAGTCTAGTTAGAGAATTTCAGTTTAGTTAACAAGTCACTTAAAATGCAGTCTAATTCACAAGATCACCAAATGCCTAATGTAGAAACAATTGACAACCACTTCATATGTAAAAAATAACATAAGAAATGCATAGAGTGATCTAACATTGTTTTAGTTTAAACAATCCACACTTGAAAACATTGAACTTCTTCCCACTTTAATGAATCATTCAAAATAAATATCCATTTTTTCTAGGTCATTAAATTATATTGATGTCTTAGGAAATACATGTGGAAAATTAAGTGACAATAATTGTAAAAAATATACATATACATATATGTGTATATATATGGTAATAGAGTTCTAACTGTAATGTATTAAACACTTAAATCCATTAATATTATTTGATTTATAAAAAAGACATGGGCAAAACATTTGAAGAGCTTTCTCATAATAGATGTTATACAAATAGCCAATAAGCACTATATAGTGGTATTTGAAGATGAATTCATTTTTTTTATGTTACTTATATTTAACTTTTAGGTTCGGCAGCACATGTGTAGGTTTGTTATATAGGCAAATTACGTGAGGTGGGGGTTTGGTGCACAGATAATTTCATTGCCCAGGTAATAAGTGCAGTACCTGATAGGTAGTCTTTTGATCCTCACCTTCCTCCCATCTTTCACCCTCAAGTAGGACCCAGTGTCTGTTGTTCCCTTCTTTGCGTACATATGTACTCAATGTTTAGCTCCCACATAAAAAGTAAGAATATGCGGCACTTGGTTTTCTGTTCATGTGTTAGCTCACTTAAGATAATGGCCTCCAGCTCCATCTACATTGCTGCAAAGAACATACTTTTATTCTTCTTAATGAGTGTATAGTATTCCACAGTGCATATTTTCTTTATCCAGTTGACTGTTGATGGGCATAGGTTGACTCCATACCTTTCCTGTTGTGAGTATTCCTGTGATTAATAATCATATGCACGTGTCCTTATGGTAGAATGATTTATATTCCTTGTATATACCAATAATGGGATTGCTAGGTCAAATGGTAATTTTATTATAAGTTCTTTGAGAAATTGCTAAACTGCTTTCCACAAAGGTTAAACTAATTTATGTTCCTTCCAGTTGTATATAAGTATTCCATTTTCTCTGCAACTTGGTCAGCATCTGTTATATTTTTACTTTTTAACTGTAGCCATTCTGACTGGTGTGACATGGTATCTTACTGTGGTTGTGATTTGCATTTCTCTAATGATTAGTGGTGTTGAGCATTTTTTTCGTATGTTTGTTGGCCATACATATGTCTTCTTTTGAAAATTATCTGTTCCTGTCCTTTGCCCCAGTTTTAATAAGGTTGTTTGTTTTTTGTTTGTAAATTTGTTTAAGTTTCTGATTGATTTTGGATATTAGGCCTTTGTTGGATGCATAGTTTGCAAACATGTTCTCCCATTCTGTAAATCATCTGATTACTCCGTCTATGATAGTTTCTTTTGCTGTGCAGAAGCTCTTTAATTGGGTCTCATTTGTCAATTTTTATTTTTGTTACAAATGCTTTTGGAGTCTTCATCATGAAATCTCTGCAAGATCTTATATCCAGAATGGTATTTCTTAGTTTATCTCCCAGGGTTTTTATAGTTTTGGTTTTACATTTAGATCTTTAATTCATTTTAAGTTGATTCTGGCATATTGTACCTTTGTTCTCATTAGTGTCAAAGAACTTCTTGATTTGTTCCTTAATTTTATTGTTTACCCAAAAGTCATTCATGAGCACGTTGTTTTTAATTTCCAGGTAATTGTATTGTCTTAAGTGATTTTCTTAGTATTGTTTTGGGGTGGAGAGTTTTGTAGATATCTATTGGGTCCATTGGATCAACTGTTGAGTTCAGATTCTGAATATCATTGTTAGTATTCTGCCTCAGTGGTCTAATACTGTCAGTGTGGTATTGAAGTCTCCCACTATTATTATGTGCTTATCTAAGTTTCTTCATCGGTCTCCAAGAACTTACTTTTGAATCTGGGTGCTCCTGTATTGGGTGCATATATATTTAGGATAGTTGGCTCTTCTTACTGAATTGAATCCTTTTACCATTATGTAATGCCCTTGTTTTATTTATTTATTTATTTA
>NW_016828107.1:0-460 GCF_001698545.2 Rhinopithecus bieti
TGTAATCCCAACACTTTGGGAGGCCAAGGCGGGCGTATCACAAGGTGGAGTTCGAGACCAGCCTGACGAACATAGTGAAATCCCATCTCTACTGAAAATACAAACATTAGCCAAAGTGGTGGGCGCCTGTAATCCCAGCTACTCAGGAGGTGAGGCAGGAGAATTGCTTGAACCTGGGAGGCGGAGGTTGCAATGAGCTAAGATCACGCCACTGCGCTCCAACCTGGGTGACAGAGTAAGACTCCATCTCAGGAGAAAAAAAAAAAAAAAAGGCCGGGCACGGTGGCTCATGCCTGTAATCCCAACACTCTGGGAGGCCGAGGCGGGTGGATCACAGGGTTAGGAGATTGAGACCATCTGGCTAACACAGTGAAACCCTGTTTCTACTAAAAAAATACAAAGATTTAGCTGAGCGTGGTGGCGGGCACCTGTAGTCCCAGCTATTCAGGAGGCTGAGGCT
>NW_016828108.1:0-1188 GCF_001698545.2 Rhinopithecus bieti
TGGTCAGGAAAGGCATCATACAGTTTGGTTTGTAGTATTCCAAGAGAAATTAGGGAAAAGGTATTGTGGATTTTCCAGGAGAAAAAATAAATGCAAAGACATGGTGATAGGAAAAAAGTGACATGCCCAGCTGAGGGAGACAGTACCATGGGGGCAGGACAAATGGGGAAGGGAATTAGGAACTCAGAAAAGCCGAGGAGAAAAACTGAAGATGCTGGTGTGTTTTCTTAGGAGTTTGAATCTAATATTGAAAAATATTGAAAAATGTAACTGTGAAATGCAGCATGAAGGCAAAACTTGCTTCCTTAACGTAAATGTGTTAAAATGGAATAAATATATGGACTCATTTTGTAGACGGGTACCCTATGGTTATCAACTACACTGTGGCAGGTCACCTCCTCTGCCCTGCCTTGTACTTCTTGGCTCTCCTTTTACTCTGGCCAGTGCTGGGCTAATGGGCTCCTCACAGTATAATGTGGCAGCACCTTCCTAAGTGTTCTTAGGAAGTTATTCCTAAGAAGTTAAGTGTTCAAGTTCTCTGTTTGTCTCTTGGCCTCTGCGATGCCTGCAGATACCCAGTTGCAACCCATTCATTCATATTCCTCTCCTGAGAGCCAGGAGTTAGCGCCCCAAGGGCAGTGCTGAATCCCTGGACAGGACTCGGGATAAACGCATTCCCCTGCTGTCTCTCAGAAGCGCAGCTGTGAAACACATTCTACCGGCTTCCTGAGAGCTTCCCAGGGAGTTCATGCCCCAGTTGCTCACAGAAGTGACCAGCTCAGTGATGTCCCCTTTTGTTGGATTTTTCTTCTCTATTCCATTCTTCCCTCTTTTATGAGCTCACTTTCCAGAAGAGGCTACCTGCACCAATGGCCATCACAGGCTCAGCTTTCTAAGAAAACTCGGGCTGGGATAGCAGACTTTCCAGAATGGAATATGGGCAGTATTCTAAAATACTAAATAAAACACAATAGGAAAATCCAAGGGATGAATGTCACATGGCATGAAGAAGGAGGTAGAGGACATCTGCCTAGCCTGCCAAAACAAAACAAATTGACAATCAACGCTGGCCACCCAGGAGAAGAGCTTTGTCACAGCAATTCTTCCTCATATCCCAGAAAAGAGAGGAAGAGATGAGGACAGTAGAATCAACTGTGCCATCCAAAAAAGGAAGGCTGCCCAAATCTC
>NW_016828109.1:0-581 GCF_001698545.2 Rhinopithecus bieti
ATATAGAAAATAAGTTCTAAAACAATAAATATATACCAATAAATGTCTTCATTAAAAATGCAGAAATATCTTAAGTAAACAACCTATACCACCTCAAGAAATGTGAAAACAGAAATTAAACTAAAAAATAGTAGATAAAGGATATAACAAAATTATAGTGGAAATAGACAAAAGAGATTTTTAAATATTTAAAATCAATAACACAAAAGTTGGTTTATTGAATACATAAAATTGAAAATCTTCAGCTAGATTAACTACAAAAGTGATGACTCAAATAAATAAAATGAGAGATGAAAAAGATACATAACAACTGATACACAGAAATACAAAGGATTATAAGATACTATTATAAACAAGTTCATGCCAACAAATAAAACAATCTAAAGGATACAGAAAAATTTTTGGACACGTGCAACCATCCAGGATTGAATTTAAAAGAAATAGAAACATGAACAGGGAAATAATGAGTAAAAAGTCTGAAGCAGTAATTAGAACTCACATCAAAATCAAAAACTAAAAACCATAAACCAATGGCATGGGCAAATACTTCATGACTAAAGCACCAAAAGCAATGCAAAAAA
>NW_016828110.1:0-1055 GCF_001698545.2 Rhinopithecus bieti
GAGAAACCTACATAGTATTTTCCAAAATGGCTGTATTAATTTACATTTCTACTAACGGCATACAAAAGTAATTTTTCTCTACATCCTTGCCAACACTTGCTATCATCTGTCTTTTTTATAATAGCCATGCTAACAGGCATAAGATGGTATCTCATTGCCGTATTAATTTGCATTTCCCTGATGATTAGAGATGTTGCAGATTTTTCCATATATCTGTTGGCCATTTATGTTTCTTCTTTTGAGAAATGTTGGTTCAGATTATTTGCCCGTGTTTTAATTGATTCAGTTGTTTTCTTGCTGTTGAGTTGCTTGTGTGACTTCTATACTGTGTTATCACAGTATGGTTATCAAATATGGTTTATAAATAGTTCCTTGCAATTGTAGGTTGTCTCTTCGTTTTGTTAATTGTTTTGTTGACTGT
Source organism: Rhinopithecus bieti (assembly GCF_001698545.2). Lineage (NCBI taxonomy): Eukaryota > Metazoa > Chordata > Mammalia > Primates > Cercopithecidae > Rhinopithecus > Rhinopithecus bieti. The sequence continues at coordinate 422 of NW_016828110.1, forward strand.
GCAAAAGATTAGTTTGATCCAATCCTATTTTGCACTTTTTTCTTTTCTTTCTTTTTTTTCTTTTTTTTTTTTTCCTGTGCCTTTAGAGTTTTATCTAAGATATCATTAACCAGATTAATATCATGGTGATTTTCTCTCTGTTTTCTTCTAGTAGCTTTAGAGTTTCACATTTTAGGTTTAAGTATTATATCCATTTCCAGTTTATTTTTATAGGTAGTGTGATATAAAAGTTGAATTTCATTGTTTTCCATGTGGATGGTCAGTTTTCCTAAATCCATTTATTGCCGAAACTACATTTTCTCTATTTTGTGTTCTCAGAAGCTTTGGCAAAAATCATCATACTTGAATTTATTTTTTGGCTTTCTGTCCTGTCAAATGAAATCTGAATGTTAATTTTTCAATTCTCTAGGTACCAAGAATTTCATATAATTTATCAGAAAATTATAGTTCATAAATTTAACCTGACAAAATGTGTCGATAATGTTTTAACACTGTATCATATATTTTGTTATCAAATAACAGACTAGATTAATATAGTCAAAATGTACATTAAAATATTTTATGGTTGTTATAATAATTATTAATTTAAGTTAGAGGAAATAACTGCAGAAAGAAATTATGTCAATAGCATTTC
>NW_016828111.1:0-1895 GCF_001698545.2 Rhinopithecus bieti
AGGATATTTCACTTTTTGCACTAGTGTTAACTGCGCACTGAAATATCACTTTTTCGGTTTTACAGAAACAGTGTTCACACACTGCCTTAGGAGAAAAGAGGTATAACTCCCTGTGTGGAATGCACACATCACAAAGCAGTTTCTCAGAAAGCTGGTTTCCAGTATTTATCTGAAGATATTTCCTTTTTCACCATAGGCCTGAATGTGCTTCCGAATGTCCCTTCGTTGATCCGTACATGACAGAGTTTCCAAACTGCGTAATATAAATAAAGTTTTATCTATGTGAGATGAATAAACATATCTATCACAAAGCATTTACAGAGAAGGCTTCTTTTCCATTTTTGCCTGAGGATATTTCCTTTTTCACCATAGTCCTCAATATGGTGAATGTCCCTTGGTAGCATTTTCTCCAAAAGGTATTTCGCAATCCTCTATGAGAAAAAAGGTATAACTCTGTGAGTGAAATGCACACGTCACAATGCAGCTCCTCGGAACACTCCTCTCCAGTTTCTATCTGAAGATATTTCCGTTTTCATCATAAGCATCAAAGCGCTCCAGAATATGCCTTTGCACACTAAACATAAACGGTTTTAGAAAACTGCTCAAGGAAAAGAGAAGCTTAACGAGGGAGAGGAATTCTCTCGACACATAGCAGTTTCACAGAAAGCTTCCTTCTGGTTTTCATCTTTGGATATTTCTTTCTCCATATTCTAAAGAGCATTCAAAGATGTCCTTCCTCAGATTCCACCCTAATAGTGATTTCAAACGGCTCAATCCAAAGAATGGTTTAACTCTATGAGATGAATAAACACATCACAAAGCAGTTGCTCAGAAAGCTTCTCTCCAGTTTTCAATGGAAAACATTACCTTGCTCAACACAGGCCTCTCGGCGCCACTTAATATCCCTTCGCAGGTTCCTCAAGGACAGAGTTTCCAAACTGGGAAACGTAGAGTACCCTTTAACTCTGTGAAATGAATGCACATATCAGAGATATGTTTCTTGGAACGCTTCTGTCTGGGTTTGATTTGAGGATATTTCACTTTCTGTCATAGTCTCAAGGTGCTCCAAAATATCACTTTTTCGGTTTTACAGGAACAATGTTCAAACACTGCCTTATGAGAAAATAGGTATACCTCCCTGAGTGAAATGCACAGATCACAAAGCAGTTTCTCAGAAAGCTTCTCTCTGGTTTTTATCTAAAGATATTTCCTTTTTCACCATAGGCCTGAATGTGCTCCTGAATGTCCCTTCGCAGATACGTCCATGATGTAGTTTACAAACTGCATAATATAAAGAAAGTTTCATCTATGTGATATGAATAAACATATCTATCACAAAGCAGTTTCACAGAAATCTTCTTACCATTTTTTGTCTGCGAATCTTTCCTTTTTCACCATAGTCCTGAACGTGCTCCCGAATTTCCCTTCATGGATCCGTCCATGACAGAGTTTCCAAGCTTTGTAATATAAAGAAAGATTTATCTATGTGAGATGAGTACACATAGCACAGAGCAGTTTCACAAAAGCTTCTTTCCAGTTTTGTCTGAGGCTATCTCCCTTTTCATCATAGGCCTCAATATGCTCCCGGTTATCCCTTGGTACCTTTTTCTCCAAAAGGGTTTCTCAAATGCTGTATGAGAAGAAAGGTATAATTCTGTGAGTGGAATGCATAAGTCACAAAGCAGCTCCTCAGAAAGCTTCTCTCCAATTTCTATCTGAAGATATTTCTGTTTTCACCATAAGCCTCAAAGTGCTCCCAACTCTCCCTTAGCTAACTAATCTAAAACAGTGTTAGAGTACTGCTCAATGAAAACAGAAGTTTAACTGTGTGAGTGGAATTCACATGACACAGAGCAGTTTCACCGAATGCCTCCTTCTGGATTTTATCTGAGGGT
>NW_016828112.1:0-1891 GCF_001698545.2 Rhinopithecus bieti
CCATGGTCTCTGAAATGACCTTTAGCAGATACTCCAAAAAGAGTGTTTCCAAACTGCTGAATCAAAAGAATTCCCCCCAAAATATGTTTCAAACCTTCTTAATCAAGAGAAAGATTTGCCTCTGTGAGATGAATCCACACATCACAAATCAGTTTCACAGAGAGCTTCCTTCTAGTTTCTATCTGGGCATATTTGAGTCTTCCCTATGACTTTAAGGGGCTTCCAAATGTCCTTTTGCAGATTCTCTAAAAAGAGTGTTTTCAACCTGTTGAATGAAAGGAAAGGTTCAACTCTGTGAGGTGAATCCACACATCACAAAGCAGTTTCACAGATACCTTACTTGTAGTTTTATCTTGATATATTCAGTTTTAATGAAAACCCTCAATGGGCTCTCAAATGTCCCTTCACAGATCCTCCAAAAAGAGTGTTCCAACCTGCTGAATCAAGAGAAAAGTTTAATTGTGTGAAATGAATCCACATATCACAAACCAATTTCACAGATAGCTTCTTTCTAGTTTTTATCTGGGGATATTTGGTTTTGTCTCCTAGGCTTCAATGGGCTACAGAATATAGTTTTGCAGATTCTCCAAAATGAGTGTTTCCAACCTGCTGAGTCAAAAGAAAGTTTTAACTCTGTAAGATGAATCCACACATCACAAAGCAGTTTCATAGACAGCTTCTTTCTCATTTTTATCTGGGGATACTCACTTATACCCACAGGCCAAAATGGACTCTGATATGTCCCTTCACAGATTCTCCAAAAGACCGTTTCCAACCTGCTGAATAGAAGGAAAGTTGTAACTCTGATAGGTGAATACACGCTTCAGAAAGAAGTTTCACAGATAGCTTCTTTCTAGTTTTTATCTGGGAATATTATGTTTTTCTCCATAGGCCTCAATGGGTTCCCAAATGGCCCATCACAAATTATCAAAAAAAAGTGTTCAACCTTCTGAATCAAAAGAAAGGTTTAACTCTGTGAGGTGAGTCCACACACGAAGCAGACTCAAAGATATCTTCTTTCCAGTTTTTATGTTGGGAAATTCCGTTTTTTCTCATAGACCTCAATGGGCTCCCAAATATCCCTTCGCATATTCTCCAGAAAGAGTATTTCCGACCTTCTGAATCAAAAGAATGTTTTTGCTCTGTGAGATGAATCCACATATCACAAAGCAGTTTCACAGATAGCTTATTTCTAGTTTTTATCTGGGGACATTTGATTTTCCCATAAACCTCAATGGATTCCAAAATGTCCATTCACAGATTCTCCAAATAAAGTGTTCTAACCTGTAGTATTAAAAAAAAAAAGCTTCAGTTATGTGTGATTAATTCACATATTACAAGGCAGTTTCACAAATAGCTTCTTTCTAGGTTTTATCTGGGGATATTCGTTTTTTCCCATAAGCCTCAATTGGCTCCCAAACGTACCTTTGCAGATTCTCCAAAAGAGTGTTTCCAACCTTCTGCATAAAAGGAAGGTTTTCTCTGTAAAATGCATCCACCCATCACAAAGCAGTTTCACAGATAGCTTCTTCCTAGTTTTCGTCTGGGGATATTCAGTTTTGTCTGAATGGGCTCGCAAATGTCCCTTCATGGATCCTCCAAAAGAAGTGTTTCAAACCCAATGAATCAAAAGAAAGATTTAACTCTGTGAGATGAATCCACGTATCACAAAGCAGTTTCACAGATAGTGTATTTCCAGTTTTTATCTGGGAATGTTCAGTTTTTTACCATTGTCCTCATGGGCTCCCAAAAGTCCCTTCACAGATGCTCCAAATAGAGTGTTTCCAACTGGCTGAATCAAAAGAAAATTTTTACTCTGTGAGATGAATCCACACATCACAAAGAAGTTTCACAGATACCTTCATTTTAGTTTTTATTTGGGGATGTTTTG
>NW_016828113.1:0-1636 GCF_001698545.2 Rhinopithecus bieti
TTTTTTTTTTAAAGTAAAGGATAGAGATAAAAACAAAATTCATATGAATTATACTAATTTATTTTTGAATTCTTATTTTTTGAGGGAATCATAAGTATAAATTTACTATATACCTAGTGGTGTATAGTGAAACTGTAGGTATAATGATAAAAGGAAATAACTTTATAGTGTTAAGCTTCAAACCCAAACCTCTAAATAAGAGGAAAGACTCAGATGCCTAAGAGATCAGGCAGATAATACAAATAAACGAAACAGGCAAGATGAGAGTACAAGTCTTGCCAAGAGAGGCAATCCCTACTTAACTCCAACTGATTGATCTCGTTTGAAAACACAAATCACAACTGCCAAACCTGATTGTTCAGGAGAAGCCAGAAATTCTAATGTTTTATGTGAAACCTCTAGATTTCTTATATGGGAGCACAATTTTCTTGAAAACACTGGGTAAGCTAAATAAAGCTGACCATCTATCAGTTTCAGTGCTGAGTTGTGCAAATGATGAATGGCATATCCCCTAATTGGGGTATTAGACTGCCACTCACCAGTCACAATTTGCAGTTGCAACAATGGCATCACCAGCTGTGTTATGCACACACTCCTGAGCCTTGGAGAACAACTAACTCTACAGGAAAAAGTGGAAGGCTCATCTAAGCCATACTTGTTAGCTTTCATGACTAGTTGCTGGCCTACAGGCAATAAATTCCCAACTGCTCCTGCAAGAAGATTTTGGGGTCTGGGAGCCCTTTATCTGGTTCAGAAAGCAGGGCTGCTTCTCAAAGCACCTCCAAGTGCTGCACCTGTTCAGATGGCAGGCATTTCTGGTTACCAGCACCTGATGACTGACATATAGGAGCACGTACACACACCCAGGAGCTTGGTGCCCAAAGGAGGGTACACTGGTTTCACAACATCATATACTCTGGGGATGATCCACTTAGCCACCACAATGATGTTGCTGACAGTGGCTGAAGTCTTCTTCTCAGCCTCTGAGCCCATTGTCATGGCAACAAGTTTTTCTCTCCAAGTGTGACAAATCTTCAAGATGACAATGCCATGAGGCCCAAGGCATCCTAGATCCAGTCTTCATTATCCAGAATGGGCTCTATGCCGGGGTTGGTGATGACAACATCATCCAGTTCTAACTCAGAGAGCTCAGACTGGGTCTCCATGGCACCTAACAGACTCATAATGGACTTGGAATCATAGTGCTGCAGCAGGTCTCCTGGCCAGCGGTACCGCTGCCCTCAAATACCACTAAGACTGCAAACAAAGCTAGAAAGATGGTAGCCAGCGTACTTATGGCAACAATCACCATGGCCTTCTTGCTTCCCGGTGGCTCCTGATTCAGTCTCACTCATATCTTCCTCTTAGGCTAAATTTTCTCAACTTGTAGATGAGCAGCCCCACCGCGGTGGGAGCAAGCTATACTAATTTATTTTTTAAAGAAATGAAGAAGTATTTTTTACATACCACAAAATATAATATCTTCAGTTATGTTTAAAACAATAAAACAAACGAAACTCTTAGATGAAAATGAGAAGTCCTAATGACAATATTATATTGTGGTGCTTACCCAATCACCAATCTTCTGCCCATATTGCAGATACTTTAAGGGGAAACAAAAAAAAAAAAAAAAAAA
>NW_016828114.1:0-726 GCF_001698545.2 Rhinopithecus bieti
AATGGATAAGATATTTAAATGAGCTGATTAAGGGAGGCTGTTTAGCAGACAACCTTGTATAATAACCACTCAGTAAGTGTTTCATGTGGTCTTTATCAAGGTTACCCATGAAGGAGTGGTACGGCTGCCTCCCAAATGGTGTCTTCTGATAGCCAAGCCCCTAATCATATCTTTGTATATGTAATTTTTATTTTATTTTATTTTATTTTATTTTATTTTATTTTATATGAGTTGAGGTTTCACTGTGTTACCCAGGCTGGTCTCAAACACCTGGGTATTCATTTCTCAGTTTGATCCTTCCATGTCAGCCTCCTATAAAGCATTGGGACCACAGGTGAGTCCCACCACACCCAGCTGCCTTGTATAATGATACTTTTGAGATGGGTTGCTAAGAACTAATTGCCCAGCATTTAATCTTCAGTGAACACATAAAGTTGCTATTATAATCATTAAAACAAAGATCTATACTACTAGTACAAAAATCATCAAAACTTGGGTGACCCTACATATATGTAAAGAAATTTCAAAATTCAAAAATGTGCCTCAAAAAGTAGTGATGTCCAAAAGGTCATCAGAGACCAGTGAAATTTAATAAATACATCTTATTGAAAATTACCTAAACACCACAGAACACAAAGTATATATTTGACAGGAAAAAGTGAATTTCATGACAAAATGATACAAAGTCATGTTTCATGATCATCAGATTTTATAATTCAAACACAG
>NW_016828115.1:0-8127 GCF_001698545.2 Rhinopithecus bieti
TTTTTTTTTTTACTGAGACGGAGTCTCTCACTCTGTCTCCCAGGCTGGAGTGCAGTGGCACGATCTCCGCTCACTGCAAGCTCTGCCTCCTGGGTTCAGGCCATTCTCCTGCCTCAGCCTCCCGAGTAGCTGGGACTACAGGCGCCCACCACCATGCCCAGCTAATTTTTTGTATTTTAGTAGAGATGGGGTTTCACCATGTTAGCCAGGATGGTCTCGATCTCCTGACCTCGTGATCCGCCCACCTCAGCCTCCCAAAGTGCTGGGATTACAGGTATGAGCCACCGCATGTGGCCCATCTTTTCACTTTTACATCACTTCATATCTCATGGCTCTAACTTCTGACTGTGATGACAGAAGTGAGAGGCTCACTTTGTAGCCCAGAACTTCTTTTTTTTTAATTTTTTTGTATTTTAACTTTTATTTAAATTTAATTAAATCTAAATAACACGCAGAAATTGGCTACCATATTGGACAGCACAGCTCTGAAGAGTTCAGTGGGAAGCGTTTTTGTGTATCTGTGAAATAAATGTGCCTCACCTACCTCACAGAGGTGTCTGGAACAAACAAGGTGATGAATGTGAAAGGACTTGACTCACAAAAGGGATCTGAAAAGACAGCCGTGTGAACTGAGTGGGCTTATTCATACAACTCCTTATATATATACTTTTTTTTTTCTTTTTTTTTTAATTTTTGAGTTGGGGTCTTACCTTCACCCAGGCTGGAGTGCAGTGGTGCGATCTTAGCTCACTGAAACCTCCACCTCCCAGGCTTAAGCGATCCTCCCACTTCAGCCTCCCGAGTAGCTGGGACCACAGGCATGTGCCACCATGCCCAGCTAATTATTTATTTTACTTTTGGTAGAGATGGGTTTTGCCATGTTCCCAGGCTGGTCTCGAACTCCTGAGCTCAAGTGATCCACCTGCCTTGGCCTCCCAAAGTGCTAGGATTACAGGCGTGAGCCACTGCACCTAGCCTGTTAATATTTCTGTTAAATGGTGCTTGCCAGGCTGTTTTGATCTGTTTACATTTCTGTGTCTCTGATTTGACCCTGAGCCCTTTGAGGGTAAGAACCAGTAGGACTGTTTCACGGTTGTACCCCCACAGCCAGTGGCTGGCATGTAGCTTGGTGTTCATGTTCAAGTGAATGAAATGTCTGCAGTCCAGAAGGGACTCCTGGCAGCAGGATCCGAGGTTTGTGGTGAAAGCTGGGTGGGCAAAGAGAGAGGGGCCAAGGGGAGGAGGCTGGTCAATACAGTGGTGAGACAGAGTGAGGGCTTCTGCTCCCCCACTCAACATTTGAGACCCATCCAGAGAGAGCAGGGAGCCAACTCCTGAAGCCAGGAATACTTTCACACAACAGGGTATGAGGCTTGTGGGAGATTAATTGAGAAAGGCTGATCAGAGGAGAAATGATCTACTCAGCACATTCTGCTCATTGAGGAAGGACAAATTGATCTTAAAATTTCCGCCTAGCCAGGCCTCTGGGGGTGGGTGCTGTGGTTTCCTTTGATTCGATTGATGGTGGCGGGGTTGAAGGTGATTCCTCAGGCTCTCTACCCTTCCAAGCCTTGCTCTGCTCTTCTGGCGAGTGGAAGAGGGATTCTAGAAACTCTCCAACAACATTTGAGGAGGTCACTGTCTGGATTATTGTTTTCTCCACTCATGAATGACCAGGAATTACTATGTGGGGGCTAGGTGTCCTGTTTTGCATGAATTTGAAAGAAACTTTATTGCTGAAGACTCTCGGCTTCTGTCCCAAACTGAGTCACAAGAACTTGATTTATTTTTACTCCGCACCCCTCTGATTGCTTTCTGAGGGTCCTTCCGCTAGAAAGAAATTACACTGTTGGAAAATCAGAGAGGAAACTTCGCAGTCCAGCCTGAAAACAAAAGCAGGCGTGCAGGCACCTCTTCAACCCTCTCTCTCCCAGCGGAGGGACACTGGGTCAGCTTGTGCAAGAGTCTGCAGAGCTGTAGCCCAGAATTTCTATGGAAATCATTAAGACAGTCCTGAACAGGAGTTTGCCAAGGAGTCTCAAGAATACTTTCCACTGGAATCATCAGGATCCCATGGAACTCAGTGGGACTGGTGTGTTGAAATATCCAGAGCACTGTTCAGTATTGTTTAAGGTAGAGGCTGAATCCTAGCCCTGCCACTCAACAGCTATGCCTGACTATGCAAATCACCATAACCTTTGCACCTCAGCTTCCATGTTTATGGTATCAAGATGGCTGGAAGTGATAAACCTCATAAAAGCAGTTAACACAGTGGCCACTTGATTACTGTTAAAGTACAAGCAAGTGCTGGTGTGGTGAATACACTGGGTAAGCCCCACTTATTCAAATGACCATTCCTCTAGAATGAGATGGAAGCTACTCTCAACATTTCCTGTATTCAGATTGCCCACCATGTGTTGAGTTGCCAGTGCCTAGCTGTGAGGGATATAGAGTAAAGAACTATCCAGGAATTTAGTGTTTGATTAAACATATATAAAATAACTGAATTCTCCAACAGTTCTATACAATAGTAATTATTTCCATTTTTACAGGCAAAGTAACAGGCATGGAGATTAAATCTCACAGTTAGTGTTGATGGTGCTTGGATATGAACACAGATATGTATGGTCCTCACCCTCCTTTTTCATAGAGGATCCAGGGAAGATCCTATGGAAGAGATGGGGTGTGAAGAAGCTGTAGGATTTGGCTTGGAACAGGAAATAGGATAAAAGAATAGAGGCTGCTGGCACAGTGGCTCAAGAGGGAGGCTGAGACAGGAGGATCAGTTGAGCCCAGGAGTTTGGGGCTATAGTGAGCCACAGTCACACCACTGTAATCCAGCCTAGGTGACAAGAGGAAGAAAAAACAGAATAAAGACCATATGATCATGGTGCCTAAAGTGCACTAAGCCCAATGAGAGGGATATAGCCGGCCAAGTGGGGCCAGGAGGTGTAGAACTGGCCAGCCAGGCAGTTGGTACCATTGTCAGTTCCTGTGTATACAAGGGGAAGTGAATTGATGCCTTGGTGAATTTGGCAGGAGCATAGAGGCTGAATTGGTGGAAGGAACACTTGGAAGCAAGGTAATCAATTTAGAAATCTGTTTCAAAAGTCAAGGTATGAGGTGAGGAGCCTCTGGTTAGGAGAGAGATGGAGTGGTAATAGGAACAGATTTGAATCCAAGACAGAAGAAGAAGGACAGGGAAGAAAGATCATTGGAACCCTGGTTCTGTAAGGTATACCTCAAAACAAGTGTGTGGTCAGATTTGTTTGGAAACTGAAACATATTTTATAACCCCCTTTCCTTGAGACTGAAGGTGAAGATTAGCATGTTAGGGACTCCAAGAATTCTTCAGGAAACCCATTTACCTACTTGGTTCATTCAGCTGTTACTGGATTGGCTGCCTTCTGGAATCCTCTGTTAATGAACATGGAAATGGCATCTCCAGGAGCACTCTTGGGAAGCACTGCTCTAAGGTTTGAGCCTGGTAGGGAGTTTGATGGTGAATGAGGGGGAAGACTCAGCATTTTGTTGGAGCCTTCATTCATGTACTGGTCAGAGACTTCACTGAAAGGAACAAGAAGCTATTAGAAGCTTGGGAAAGAGAAAAGAACCAATTATATCTGGGGCTAGCCCTTCTTTCATATGTGTTCTTTTTTTTTTTTGAGGCGGAGTCTCACTCTGTCGCCCGGGCTGGAGTGTGGTGGCTGGATCTCAGTTCACTGCAAGCTCCGCCTCCCGGATTTACGCCATTCTCCTGCCTCAGCCTCCCGAGTAGCTGGGACTACAGGCGCCCGCCACCTCGCCCAGCTAGTTTTTTTTTGTATTTTAGTAGAGACGAGGTTTCACCGTGTTAGCCAGGATGGTCTCGATCTCCTGACCTCGTGATCCGCCCGTCTCGGCCTCCCAAAGTGCTGGGATTACAGGCTTGAGCCACCGCGCCCGGCCTGGTATAGCAGTTTCAATTGGAGTCCCCTCCTGGTGAAGTTTACAATAACCCACCATCATTCTCTAAGATTTATCTGGCTTCCTCACAGGCCAAATGGGCAAGTTGAAGGGGGATTTGGTGGGTACCTCCACCCCTGAAGATCATTACCCCTTAATCTTTCAAGTTCTTGATTAAGATGTTGATCTCTGCAATCCTTCCGGGAATGTGGTATTGCTTTTGTTTTACTATCTTCCTGGGTAGAAGCAGTTCTAGTGGCTTCCATTTGGCCTCTCCCATCACAATAGCCCTCACTTTACAGGTTAGGGAACCAATGTGGGGATTCTGCCAGCTGCTGAGTAAGTCTATTCCAATGAGGCACAGAACCGGGGAAATAGTCAGAGGATGGGTTTGGGGACCAACTGGGCCCACTGTGAGATGGACCTGAGCTAAAATTCCACCTGACATCCATGAGCCCCTACTTTGACTGATGGACCACCATGACATTCTAGGCCACCTGGAATTAGTGCCAGTTCAGTCAGTGTCCAGGAGTCCCCAAAAGGTCTGATTATTTTCTTTTTCCCAACACACAGTGATCCTGGTGAAAGGGTCACTTTCACCTTTCACCAGGGTCACTGTGTATTGGGAAAAAGAAAATAAAAGATTGACAGTATAAATTTGGGACTGTGCACCAGGCTTCTTCCTGAAGGGGACCTGGTCTCGCCCTCCATTTAAGGGGTTCTGGGCTTGTAAACTGGCTTGAGCCTGGGAATTGACTGAGCTTCTGCAGCTCTCTGTTTTTATGATTTGAGTTAGACTTTTGTCCACTTAACCTAGAACTTTTCTGCTTTCTACAGATCAAGTGAGAATTTAGTAGGCTTCCTATCTATTTCACTTCTAGGAACACCATGCACAGCTAGCCAATGCCAAAGATCTGCGCACATCAGACTATTCTGGTTGCTGCTTTGACTCTGCTGTCAGTTTTGATAACCACTCCCACCACACACACACACACACACACACAGACACACACACACACACACACAGAAGGGAACTGGCTCATGCTCTTATAGAGGCTTAGAAGTCCCAAAATCTGCCGTCAGCAACCTGAAGACCCAGGAGTACCTGGAGCACCAATATGGCCTGAAAGCCAGCAGGTTTGAGACTCAAGAAAAGCTGAAGTTTCAGCCTGTCTCCAGAGGTAGGAAAAGACCTGATGTCCATCCAGCTCAAGTAGTCAGGCAGGTGGAGTTTCTTCTTAATTAGCCTTTTTGTTCTATTCAGGTCTTCAACTGATTGTATGAGGCCCAACGACATTAGGGCTTTACTTAGTTTTCAGATTCAAATGTTAATCTTGTCCAGAAACCCTCACAGATACATCAAGACAATGGTTAGCCAAATGTCTGGGCATCCTGTATTTCAGTCAAGTTAACACAAAATTAACCACCATAGTCCTTTTTTTTTTTTTTTCTGAGATGGAATGTCACTCTGTCACCCAGGCTGGAGTGCAGTGGCGCAACCTCGGCTCACTGCAGCCTCCACCTCCTGGGTGCAAACAATTCTCCTGCCTCAGCCTCCTAAGTAGCTGGGATGACAGGTGTGTGCCACCATGCCCAGCTAATTTTTGTGTTTTTAGTAGAGACGGGGTTTCACCTTATTGGCCAGGCTGGTCCCAAACTCCTGACCTCAAGTGATCTGCCCACCTTGGCCTCCCAAAGTACTGGGATTAGAGGCGTGAGCCACTGCACCCAGCAACCACCATAGTCTTATAGGGAAAAACAAAACCTGCATTCAGGGAACTTCCAGAAGTTCAGTAGGAACAAAACTTTGAGTGTTTACTGGATTGTTCTCTGCCAGAGTGTCTAAACGTATTCTCACAGTTACTGTCTCATTATGTGTCAGCCCCTCACACTCAGCTGTGCAAGGTTCTAGGGCAGGACCTATTTCTCACGGAAAAACAGACATATCCATGATTACATGTGGGAGATTTTAACACACCTCTTTCTGTAACTGATAGAATATGCAAATTTTAAAGATCAATAAGGACAAAGAATATTTGAATAACACAGTTAACATACTTGACCTTATTATTGACATATATGGAACATTGAAACCAACAACTGTAGAAAATATATTCAAGTGCACTTGGAATACTTATCGATATGCTAGACCACAACGTAAATAGCACTAAATTTCGAAGATGTGAAATATATAATATAGCGTATACTCAATGACCACAGATGGATTATGCTAGTAATAAAAAACAAAAATAAAACTAGAATATCCGCCGGGCGTGGTGGCTCACGCCTGTAATCCCAGCACTTTGGGAGGCCGAGGCAGGCGGATCACCAGGTCAGGAGTTTGAAACCAGCCTGGCCAACATGGTGAAACCCTGTCTCTACTAAAAATACAAAAATTAGCCAGGTGTGGTGGCGGGCACCTGTAGTCCCAGCTACTCAGGAGGCTGAGGTAGGAGAATCACTTGAACTCGGGAGGCGGGGGTTGCAGTGAGCTGAAATCGCACCACTGCCCTCCAGCCTCGGGGACAGAGCAAGACTCCGTCTCGGAAAAAAAAAAAGAAAACTAGAATATCCCAAAATATTTGGAAAGAGCAGTGTACTACTAAATAACCCATGGGTCAAAAAATAAACCCCAGTGAACATTTAAAACTAGTTGAATCAAATAATAATGAAAATACAATATGTCAAAACTTGTGAGAAGCAGCTAAAGCCATGCTTAGAGTAAAAGTTATGGCTTCAAATGCATATATTGGAAATAAAAAACGTTTGAAAATCAACTATGGAACTGTCTACCTCAAGTAGTTAGGGAAAACATACAGAAATTAAGTCCAAATAAAGTAGAAGGATGAAAGTAGTAAAAATGACAGAGGAATTTAATAACATAGAAAACCAAGACATGAAAGACAGAATCAACAGAACCAAAAGGTTGATAAAACTACTAACTACTAAAATTGATAAACTTGGCTGGGTGTGGTGGCTCACGCCTATAATCCCAGCACTTTGGGAGGCCAAGGTGGGCAGATCACCTGAGGTCAGGAGTTTGAGATCAGCCTGGCCAACATGGAGAAACACCGTCTCTACTAAAAATACAAAAATTAGCTAGGCGTGGTGGCACACTGGGGTGGCTGAGGCAGGAGACTCTTTTGAACCTGGGAGGAGGAGGTTGCAGTGAGCCGAGATTGCGCCTCTGCACTCCTGGACAACAGAGTGAGACTCTGTCTCAAGAAATAAATAAAAATAAAAAATAAAATAAAATTGATAAACTCCTGGCAAGAGTGATGAAGGAAAAAAAGAGGAGACACAAAAAACTATCCCTTCGGAATGGAAATAGGGCCATCACTACAGAACCTACATGTATTAAACTATAGTGAGAGGATATTATGAACAACTATGTTCTAGAAAACAACCATATTCTAGAACAACAGCCTACTTGTCCTATTTTAAGAAATTGATTCTGTTACTTATAAAAATCTTCCCACAAAGCAAACTCCAGGTCCAGATGTTTTAATGGTGAATTCTTTCTGACATTTAAGGAAGAAATAATAATAACTTTATACAAAGTCTTCCAGCCAACAGAAAAACTGGGAATACTTCTTAACTCATTTTATCTGTTCAGCATTACCTTGATATGAAAACCTGACAAGAACATTATAAGGAAGAAAAATAACTGGCCAAACAAAGATGTAAAAATTCTAAACAAGATATCAGCAAACCAAATCCAAAGATCTATAAATAGGATAATATTACACAACCAAGTTGTGGTTATTCTAGGAATACAAGGTTGGTTTAACATTTGAAAACCAATCAGTATAGTCTACCAAATTAACAGAATAAACTTAAAAATAATCATAGAATCATCTCAAGAGATGCAGAAAAAGCATTTGATTAAAGTCACCACTGCTGGGTGCAGTGGCTCGCGCCTGTAATCCCAGCATTTTGGGAGGCCGAGGCGGGTGGATCACAAGGTCAAGAGAACGAGACCATCCTGGCCAACATGGTAAAACCCCATCTCTACTAAAAATACAAAAATTAGCTGGGTGTGGTGGCACGTACCTGTAGTCTCAGCTACTCGAGAGGCTGAGTAGGAGAATCGCTTGAACCCAGAAGGCAGAAGTTGCAGTGAGCCGAGATCACACCACTGCACTCCAGCCTGACAACAGAGCGAGACTCCGTCTCAAAAAA
>NW_016828116.1:0-703 GCF_001698545.2 Rhinopithecus bieti
ATGGAGTGTGAGGGAGAGGCTGGGGTGTGAGGGAGGGACTGGGGGGTGAGGATGGGGTGTGAGGGAGAGGCTGGGGTGTGAGGGAGAGGCTGGGGTGTGAGGGAGAGGCTGGGGTGTGAGGGAGAGGCTGGGGTGTGAGGGAGAGGCTGGGGTGTGAGGGAGAGGATGGAGTGTGAGGGAGAGGCTGGGGTGTGAGGGAGGGACTGGCATGTGTGGGAGAGGATGGGGTGTGGGAGAGGATGGGTGTGAGGGAGAGGATGGGGTGTGGGAGAGGCTGGGGTGTGAGGGAGAGGCTGGAGTGTGAGGGAGAGGCTGGGGTGTGAGGGAGAGGATGGGGTGTAAGGGAGAGGATGGCATGTGAGGGAGAGGATGGGATGGGAGGGAAAGGCTGGGATGTGAAGGAGAGGAGGGTGTGTGTGAGGGTAGGAAGGGGTGTGTGGGAGGGAGGAGAGGGTATGTGGGGGATGGGGAGCGGTGTGTCGGAGAGGGACGTGTGTGGGAAATGATTGGGATGTGAGAAAGAGGATGGGGTCTGAGGGAAAGGATGTTATATGAGGGAGAGGCTGGGGGTGAGGGTAGGAGGGGGTGTGTGAGGGTAGAAGGGGTGGGGGGAGGGGGGGGTGTGTGGGAGATGATTGGGATGTGAGAAAGAGGATGGGGTCTGAGGGAGAGGGTGGTATATGAGGGAGAGGCTGGGGGTGAG
>NW_016828117.1:0-461 GCF_001698545.2 Rhinopithecus bieti
CAGGAGATCGAGACTATCCTGGCTAACTCGGTGAAATCCCGTCTCTACTAAAAAAAAAACAAAAAATTAGCCGGGCGTGGTGGCGGGCGCCTGTTGTCCAGCTACTCAGGAGGCCGAGGCAGGAGAATGGCGTGAACCCCAGAGGTGGAGCTTGCAGTGAGGTGAAATCGCGCCACTGCACTCCAGCCTGGGTGACAGAGCAAGACTCCGTCTCAAAAGAAAAAAAAAAAAGAAAAGAAAAGAAAATCTGGAATAAAATCTGAGTTTCTGAATCTCTAACAAGCTCACCAGTAATGCCCATGTTTTTGGTCCAAGGAAACTATTTTGTCAAACATTCAGTAAGTGGAAGAGCCTGTGTGTTTTTCAGTTTTTCCGGCCTATAAACAAAGATGAGAGCTTTCATTTTCCAAAGACAGATAAATGCAAAGAAAACCTAAGAAAGGTCAGCTGCCAGATTAAAT
>NW_016828119.1:0-969 GCF_001698545.2 Rhinopithecus bieti
CGGTCCTGTGTCGGCCTCTTAATTATTCATGAGCATCCTTGTCACTGAATTTCACTGTTTCGCCTATTTTTAGTTAATTTTTTTTACTCCAAATGTTACTTGTGTTACTTCATGAAATAGTTAATGCATCCACAACAGGCACAGATGAAACGGAGAGGCTCATGCTCACCCCTGAGGAATTCCAACAGTGTGGTTAGCACTTTGCAGGCAGGCCTGGAACTCTGCCGTGGGAAGCGGGGATTTGAGAGCAAGGTCAGCGACACCATCTTGTTCTTGGGACTGAACCAGAGGCAGGGCAGCCAGGAGAAGCCGCGGGACCCGGTCCCTAGATGTTCACCATGGGCAGGCAGCTGTTTGCAGCGAGATGCCTGAGTGACCCCCAGGTTCCTCATGAAAACCTACAGCTCCAGTAAAATCTGCACTTCCCAGCCTGGGCTGCTTCCCACTGGATGCTCCCAAAGCCAGACGCGTTTATTCTGAACCCCTGGCACTTCCCTGGATAGGCCCGCATGTTTCAGGAGGGTCCTGACCTGGCTCTCAGACCACTGCCTCCGATGGCAGACTTCCCAGCCAAGCATTTCCTGAAAATCAGTCTTCTCAGATTTTCTTCTGAGGTGTGGCCAAGGCCCTAAAACAGAGGTCTCCCCTCCCACCCAGGTTCTTACCTGTGAAACAGTCCATGGTGGGAATGGAGAGGAAAGGGTCAGCCCTAGACAAGGAGGCGCTCCCATGGGGACGTCCAAAGAGAAAGATTGGACCCATCACACCACAGAGGCTGCCCTTAGCTCTCAGGATGGCATCCAAACCCCCACAGGTCCCTGACCCCCTCCAGTCACACCTCCCACCACCCACCCCTGTGTCCACTCGGTCACGGCCTTTCTGCTGGCCTTGGACAGACCAGGCTTCTCGTAACCTCAGGGCCTTGGCACATGGTGTCCCCTCCTCCTGATATGTTCCCCACCCCACCCT
>NW_016828120.1:0-1395 GCF_001698545.2 Rhinopithecus bieti
ATTCTTTTATAATTATAGTTCATTTGGTGCCTTTGAGCATCCTTAGCAGCACCTTTTCAAAACTATTAAAGATACTAATTTTGAAAAAATCCAACTTTCCCATTGCTGATTTAAACTCTTGACCTATTTAATATTTTGTGCAATATCTTTTAATGTAACATCATTTCTCAGATTTTAGTGAGTTTGTTTGTAAAAAGCTTTTTATTTTGTAACAACCCCCCATAGACTCATCCTTTGGGATGTGTTAAATTTTATTTAACAGTTTATCTAGTTATTCCATGAGTCCTTCAGATCTTATTATGTGAACTTCAACACGTAATAGTTTCGTAAGCCCTGGTTGCAAAATCAAATACCTGCAGGCGCCAGGCAGCAAATACAAATGGCTGAGAGTTGAACCGAAGGGAATGGTAGAGACGGCAACCCCGTGCCTGTTCTCAGCTGAAGGGTGATCTCAGGGCAGGATCGTTAAATGCAGAAGCCGAAGACAGCGGCCTGGGAGAATCTGGGTCCAGAGATGTCAGCCCTTGGAACTGCTTTTTCAAGAGAAGTATGGATTTTTATGAGAAATTTTCCAAGTTAAGAAAACTTATTAGGTCAAAAAACACTCCTACAATGCAGACCAGCTTATAGACTACCTGTGCGAGGCTCCGTTCTATCCTGCCTTCCTCGTGTGTTCATCTCTATTGTTGGTAATTTTAGAACTATCTCATGTAAGTTAAAACAAACCGGAACGTAGTCACACTGAAATTCAATGGCTTACTATAAACTGCTATGGCTAATATAAAATGGTAATGTTTCAGTGAAAAACTGCTTTTCTTACTATGTTATTGTTTTTTTCAGGGTGGCCGTAAAGTTGAATTCCCTACAGATCCAAAGGTAAAAATGTATATTAATTATTTAAATATATACACATATATATAGATACTTAATGTTATTCCCACTTCATCTCTATGAAGATATCGCTTATGTGACTTCTCATATTAAACCTCTATCACACATAAATGCAGCCAAAGGAAGTTGCCAACTTACACGTGCCATCCTTCAGGGTAGATGATGCTAATGGCACTGGTTACACTAAGAGTACATTTAGCCATGGCTCAAAAGGGTCATTGTTATATTAAGTTAACAATTTGCAATTGTATTTACTAATTGTAGGGCTTCTTGCTGCTTGCCAGTTAGCTAGGAAAAAACTTTTTCAAGACAAACTTTCCCTACTCCAAAATACCCTTTCTGCTATTCCCAATTCCCACATCGATGCCACATGCTATAAATTTTTTCAATTTTCAATTTTAATTCAACTTTAGAATCCTCTGATTCCTTCTATGTTGTTCTAAATATCAGTTATATGTATACATAATATATGTGTGTGGGGGGTATATATTATTTTATTTATAT
>NW_016828121.1:0-2493 GCF_001698545.2 Rhinopithecus bieti
ATAAGTAAATAAATAGATTTATTTTATTTTTTATTTTATTTATTTATTTTTTTTTTGAGATGGAGTATCACTCTTGTCACCTAGGCTGCAGTGCAGTGGCGCAATCTCAGCTCTCTGCAACCTCCGCCTCCTGGGTTCAAGTGATTCTCCTGTCTCAGCCTCCTGAGTAGCTGGGAATACAGGCGCATGCCACCATGCCCAGCTAATTTTTGCACTTTTAGTGGAGACAGAGTTTCCCCGTGTTGGCCGGGCTGGTCTCGAACTCCTGACCTCAGGTGATCCACCCGCCTCAGCCTCCCAAAATGTTGGGATTGCAGGCATGAGCCACCGCACCCAGCCAATTTTTTTTTTAATGTGTGCATTCTGGTTTCTCTTTTACTCTGTACTCATTTTTCTTGAACCATTATTTGTGAGAATTATTTGGCTCTCTTTCTCTAAATAGAATTTGCATTTGATTCTGCTGGATGCCTGAATGCACGTCACCCTCAAAAACACTTTAGAACTCTGTGCTTAAGGTTTTTGCAAAACACATCTATACTGGAGTTCAGCCCATACACCCATATAAATCTAGCTTGTTATAGTTCTCAGGGACAATTTCTGACCTCTTTGTGTAACACTAACATTGAGGCAAGAAATTAATTTTCTTTGATTTTTATTTTTCATTGACCCACACACAGAGTACTCCTTGTGTTCCAGCTTTATGAGGGAAAATAACCTATTAGTCCTCTATGCTTGGGCTTGTTCTAAGCCTTTCTCCTTTCTTCTATGTTCCTTGTAACTGTTGGGACAGGAATGTTCAAATTTACCTGAGTCCAAATGGAGGCTGGCCTCTGCTTACCTCTCACGTTTTCCACTTTCCCTTTTAAAGAGGCCAGGACCTTTCCCACCGCTCCCACTCCCACTTCCTCTCTTATATTCCTGAACTTTCATCCCTGAGAAAACACACTCTGTTTCCATGTCTTTGCTCATGGTGCTGCCTTGAGAGTGTCCTTTGCCTCATCCCCCTCTGTGACCAGGACTTTCTAAAGACCCTTCATAAGCCTTACTTCTTTATAGCACCTGAGCCAGTGTTGTCAAATCCAGTGTTTTTATCCCTGTTTTGTCTCTATATTCTGTAAATGTTAGTTTCATAGTCCTGTAACCTTATTCACTCTGGCCTGAAGGGTACTTGAGAACATGATATTTTCTACTCATTTTAAATTTCTGATACCTGTTATGGTTCCTGGAATCTTTTTTTCTTTTCTTTTCGTTGTTTTTTTTTTTTTTTTTTTTGAGATGGAATCTTGCTCTATTGTCCAGGCTGGAGTGCAGTGGCACAATCTTGGCTCACTGCAACCTCCACCTCCAGGGTTCAAGGGATTCTCCTGTCTCAGCCTCCCGAGTAGCTGGGATTACAGGCATGCACCACCACGCTTGGCTAATTTTGTGTTTTTAATAGGATGGGGTTTCACCATGTTGACCAGGCTGGTCTCCAACTCCTGACCTCAGGTGATCCACCCGCCTCAGCCTCCCAAAGTGCTGGAATTTCAGGAGTGAGCCACCGCACCCAGATAGTTCCTGGAATCTTAATTGCTCAATATGTGTGTTTTGGAAGATATCTAAAATAGCTGGCCAGTTGTTCTTACTTGGGAGCAGAATCACTCCCAGAGGGAAGAGAGTGGTTTTTTGTTTGTTTTGTTATTTATTTATTTGAGATAGAGTCTCACTCTGTTGCCCAGGCTGGAGTGCAGGGGTGCAATCTTGGCTCACTGCAACCTCCATCTCCCAGGTTTAAGTGATTCTTCTGCCTCAGTCTCCCTAGTAGCTGGGATTACAGGCTCCCGCCACCATGCCCAGCTAAGGATGTGTGTGTGTGTGTATATTTTTAATAGAGATGGAGTTTCACCATGTTGGCCAGGCTGGTCTTGAATTCCTGGCCTCAGGTGATCCACCCACCTCAGCCTCCCAGAGTGCTGGGATTACAGGCATCAGCCACCATGCCCAGCCAGTGACTGAGAGATATTACTGTCATTAGCAGACAGAGGCCAGGCAATGCTGAAGGGCTTAACTGCATGGGACAATGTTGCTTAGCTAAAATTGGTTCTCAAATACCAGTGGCACCTTCTTTGAGAACCACTGTATTGTTTAAAGACAACCTATTCTGGTTTCTTGTTCAGTGGATAGGTAGATGGATGAATGAATTTACAATGATAAATATTTTTAAGCTGGGTGCGGTGGCTCATGCCTGTAATCCCAGCACTTTGGGAGTCCGAGGCAGGCAGATCACGAGGTTAGGTGTTCAAGACCAGCCTGGCCAACATGGTGAAACCCCGTCTCTCCTGAAAATACAAAAATTAACTGGGCGTGGTGGCGGGCGCCTGTAATCCCAGCTACTCAGGAGGATGAGGCAGGAGAATCGTCTAAACCTGGGAGGCAGAGGTTGCAATGAGCTGGATCACACCATTGTACTCCAGTCTGGGCAACAGCGCGAGACTCTGCCTCTAAAATATATAT
>NW_016828122.1:0-8381 GCF_001698545.2 Rhinopithecus bieti
ACAATGCAGAACAATGAAAATAATATTTATATAATTTAATGATGATGGGTTTAATTATTTGAAGAAATATTTTGATCTCCAGGCAATCTCAACTTTAATATAATTTTAGCTCTTTTAGAAAGGGCTTTTAAATCTTTTTCAGAAGCTAATTAGAATAGACAAAGTACTATATTCAGACATCCATAATCTGAAACCAACATTATTTATAATACTACTCCAAGTATTTTTCACAAATAATCATTAAAAGTGTTGAGGGATCTGAATGCCTTCCAGTGAAGTATTATTCTACCTAAAAAATGTTGGCGGGTGGTGGAAGTGGGGGTGATTCAGGGCAATGCTCAGAAAAACTCCTTGTATTTTGTTTGTAGATAATGAATATGTGGGTATGAGGTCAAAAAATCAGTATAAAAAACCACTGACTTGTTTTCTACTTTTATTTTAGTTTCGGGGTACATGCATAGGTTTGATACATGTGTAAATTGTACATTATTGAGGTTTGGTGCAAATGATTTTGTCACCCAAGTAGTAAGCATAGTACCCAAAAGATAGTTTATCAGTCTTCATCCTCCTCCCACACTCCATCATCAAGTAAGCCCCAGAATCTATTGTTTCCCTTTTGTGTTCATGTGCACTAAATATTTAGCTCCCACTTATAAGCAAGAACATGCAGTATTCGGTTTTCTGTTCTTGTGTTAATTTGCTTAGGAAAATGACCTCCAGTTTTAAAGCAAACTAAATATGTCCTGAGAAGGACTCTATACTTCTATATTTGAGTTCTTGTGGATGAAATGTAACCTAGCTCAATAGTCAGACAAAATTGAAAACCTAACTTAATTGTATGCACCTATATCAATGGCTGAGCGTTTGCCAATCCCAGCAGCCATACTTCAATCACTCATAGACTGCTGAATGTTTGAACTGCTTTCAAATAAGGCAAACGCTGACCTGTAATCAGTCTCACTGTTTCTGCACCTCACTTCTGATTCCTGTATGTCACTTTACCTTTTTTGTCTATAAATTTGTTCTGACCACAAGGCACCCCTGTGGATCTGCTGTGATTCTGGGGCTGCCCAATTCAGAAATCATTCATTGCTCAATTAAACTCTTTTAAATTTAATTCAGCTGAAGTTTTCTTTTATCAGATGGTGTCAGAAGCAGGATCCGAAGTGGAGCTACTAGAAACCTCCAGGAGTGCTGAGTGAACTCACAAGGTACCTGCAGGACCCGTTTGTATCCATTGATGTCTCAAAGCAGCTGGGGATCGTGGTAAAGCTCCCTCTCGGATTTCAGAGCTCCGAGGATTTCTTTGAGCAAATTTTGATCTAAACTGGGTTTGGAGTTGTGACAGAAATTGGACTGGGACCAGGAACAGATTTGATCATGGAATTAATTGGCTTGGATCCAGTTAGAGGCCTCTTACATCTGACTGAGTCAGAAAGGAACTGGTTGTAAGCAGTAATATTGCAGGGGTTATACAATTTGGCTTTTGAAAATTCACAGGGATTTTTGTGTTATCACTTTTGCTTCATTTTTCTTGCATGTTTAGGCAGGAAAAAAATCATTGGCTAAGTTAATCAAGAGAACCAGAGCATAAAGCCAATATTTTCAGTAAAAATGGCATCCTTAATTTCTGGAAAATCAAGTTCAGTATGATGTTGGTTGTGGGTTTGCCATAGGTGGCCCTTATTATTTTGAGGTATAGTCCTTCAATTCCTAGGTTTTTGAGGGTTTTTAACATGAAAATATGTTTAATTTTTCAAAAGCCTTTCTGTGACTATTTAGATGATCATGTGGTTTTTGTTTTTATTTCTGTTTATGTGATACATCAAGTATGTTGATTTGCATATGTTGAACCAATCTTGCATCCCAGGAATAAAGCCTACTCAATCATGGTGAACCAACTTTTTGATGTGCTGCTGGATTAAATCTGCTAGTATGTTATTGAGAATGTTTGCATCTATGTTCCTTAGACATATTGCCCTAAGTTTTCCTTTCTTGTGCCACTGTCAGTTTTAGTATCAGAATGATGCTGACCTAATAGAATGAGTTATGACAGAGTACCCCCCTGACTTTTTGGAATAGTTTCAGTAGGGTTGGTACCAATCTGATGATTGACACCAATCTTCATATGTCTGGTAGAATTCAGCTGTGAATCCATCTGATCCAAGGCTTTTTCTGGTTGTTAGGTTTCTTATTACTGATTCAATTTCAGAACTCATTATTTATCTGTTCTGGTATTCAATTTCTTCCTGATTCAATCTGGGGAGGTTGTATATTTTCAGACATTTTTCCATTTATTCTAGGTTTTCTAGTTACTGTGCATAGAGGTGCTCATAACAGTTTCTGAGTATTTTTCATATTTCTGTGGGGTCAATTGAAATGTCACCTTTGTCATTTCTGTTATTGTTTATTTGGATCATCTCTCCTTTTTTTTTTTAAATTAGTCTATCTAGTGGTCTATCAATCTTTATTCTTTTAAAAAACAACTGTTGATTTCATTGATCTTTTGCATGGATTTTTGCATCTTTTTAGTACAACTATGATTTTGGCTATTTATTTTCTTCTACTAGCTTTGGGGTTGGATTGCTCTTGTTTTTCTAGTTCCTGTAGGTGTGCTATTAGATTGTTAATTTGAGGTCTTTCTAACTTTTTGATGTGGTGTTTGGTGCTATAAACTTTCCTTATAACACTCCTTTATCTGTGTCTCAGAGATTCTAGTATGTTGTAACTTTGCTTTCATTAGTTTCAAATAATTTATTTCTCCTTTAATTTCATTGTTTACACAATAGTCATTCAGTAGCACATGTTCAGTCTCCTTGTAATAGTATGATTTTGAGAGATCTTCCGGGTCTTGATTTCCATTTTTTTGTATTCTGTGCTTCAGGAGTGTGGTTGGTATGCGTTTGGATTTGACAATTGCTTTATGGTTGAACATGTGGCCAATTTAGAGTATGTGCCATGTGCAGATGAGAAGAATGTGTAGTCCCTTGTTGTTGGGGGAGTATTCTATAAATTTTTTTTAGGTCAACTTGGTCAAATGTTTGGTTTAGATCTTGAATGTCATTAGTTTGCTGCCTTGATGATATGCATAAAACTCAGTGGGTTGTTGAAATCTTCCACTATTATTGTGTGGTTACCTAAGTCTCTTTGTAGGTCTCTAAGAACTTGTTTTATTGGTCTAGGTGCTCCAATATCAGGAATATATATATATTTAGGACAGTTAAGTCTTCTGCTGAATTGAGTTCTTTGTTATCATGTAATATGCTTCTTTATCCTTTTGTATCTTTGTTGCTTTAAAATCTGTTTTGTCTGAAAGAAGAATAACAATCCCTGCTCTTTGTTGTTTTCCATTTGCATGATAGGTCTTTCTCTGTCTCTTCACTTCAGGTCTATGCATGTCATTGTCTGTGCCATGGGTCTTTTGAAGACAGCTTACAGGTGGGTCTTGCTTCTTCATCTAACTTGCCACTCTGTGCCTTTCATGTGTGGTGTTTAACTTTATTACTTTCAAGGTTAATTTTAATATGGTAGGATTTCATCTTGCCATCATTTTGTTACCTGGTTGTTATATAGACTTAATTGTATACTTGTTTTATATTTTCAGTGGGCTCTGCAATTAACTGTCTGTTTTTGTAGTGGCAGGTAATGGTCTTTGGTTTTCATGTTTAGCATTCCCTTAAGGCAAGTCTGGTGGTAATTAATTCTNTTTTCCAGTGTTTGTAGTTGGCTCTCTGGCTGGGGATTTTTGCTTTGTGTCCTTGATGCTTTTACTGTGGTATGAGTTGGGTTTATACTTTTGGCTTTCTTTTTGGGTGATTTCAGTCAACCAAGGCTCAGCTTAACACTTCTGGGCTGCATGCTGTAACTCTGTAGGTCTAGGACCAGGCTTCTGCTTTTTCCTCTGGCCCCCTAAGTTTAAGCACTGTCTGCACTGGAAGATCCAAGGTGTTCCCAGTCCACTGGCAACAAGACTTTAATGGGAATTGGTTGGGGGGGTGCTGAAAGCCAACACACTTTGGTGGGAGATGGCAACACAGAAGGGGTTCCCTTATGTATGTGTGCCACCAGGAGGACACTAATGGGTCCCGCACATGTGTGTGTGCCAGTGGCTGGGTGGCAGTGGGGTGAAGGCAAAGTCAACATGTGTATGTGTGCCAGCAAAGCAGCAGGGTGAGCCTGCATGTGATGTGCATCAATGAAACAGTGAGGCTGCAGGCCGGTGTGCACCAGCAAAAAACAGTGTGGGGAGGCTGTGGGTAAGTATGTGTCTGTGAAGCAGTGGAAAGAGATTGTGGGTGAAAGTGTGCTGGTGAAACAGTTAGGGGAGGGCATCTGTGGGGGCCAACCTACAGAGGCTCTCTGACTGTTAGGCAGGGTCTGCCAGCAAAAGAACTATGGTGGTGGCCCCTGGCAAGTGCCTTGACTAGGCAGCTGAGGCCATGCTGCAAGTGGGTGCAGTCAGGCACGGAACTTGTGATAGGCCAGCAGAAAGGGGGACACATAGATCAGATTGGCGTAAATTCATAGGCAAGATAGCCTTGCTCTGTCTAGGTTCATCAGCCAACAAAGGCTAAATCCATCTAGAGGGATATGGTGAGCCTTGGGGAATGGGCAACCATGGCCATGCTCCTCTTCAGCTGTTCCTATGCCAAACGCTCTGTGCTTCATGTAGGTTGGAGTTCCATCTCTGTCAACTTTCTAGGCAGTCGTTTATGCAAGTCAAATGTCCATGGGGGCCATGGCATCTCCTGCAGCTAGGATTCTGGAGGTCTGTGGTAAGAATGTGTTACCCCAAGACTATTTTACTTACCTTTTCCCCTGGAGCTGCTCAGGGTCAGGAATTCATCCTGTTGTTCACTAATCACATTCAGGGTACTCAGCTTCCTTCCCTTTCAGTCCAGGGTCTGTGTCCTTCTCCCCTACACTGTCAATGCCTTCTTTCTGAAGATATGTTTGGAGTGCACCTGTCTTCTTGATGGTCTGTCTGGTCTCTCAGTGGAAGAAGTTATTCCTGTCAGTATCTAGTTAGTCACCTTATTTCCATGTTTAACCATTGACTTTGAACCTGCAATTACTTAGCAACATTTTCATGTTGAAATAAACACTTAAAATTATATATCTAATGAATTTGTAAATATTCACTATCACATTATTATTATTATTATTAATATTATTTTGCTTCCCTATACTTTCCTCAAGAGCTCTTGACAGAATGCATTATTTCAAGTAATAGAGATAATTGGTATAATCACTAATGTCTTGCATGATTTCCCACTTCCTTGACAAGGTTTCTAAACAGCAAGCTTTTGATTATTTTGTTTTCTGAAGTGATGGCTTCACCTGCATAATTTCCTTGTTTTCTGGATGATGCTGTAACATAGCTTGTGAAATTTTAAAGGACAACCAATGGCTTCTTCTGAATGTTCTTTGCAGTAGAAAAATCTTTGGTTATAGAAAATTTTAAAATAGCAGAAGTTGATTTTCTCTCTAAATTCATAATACAGCTAAGTGTTAATAGGAAGTTACACAACGAAAAGGATAACTGATTTAACCACTGATCTTTACATTTCCCATAATTCTATTTTGTTGTAATGTTTCTGGTTAAGAAGAAGTATGAGGAGTTTCTCTGGTGAGAACTGAAGGTCAGAAAAGAGACAGCAGCCATTTTATAACACACACAGATACTAATCCACTGACTCACTCACTCCCTTAATGTGATGCAGAAGCTGGGCCTGCAATTGCTGTCACTTGCCCCAGAATCTTTCCTCAGTTTCTCTGATTCCTTGGCCAGGTGTATTTGTGTTTAGTTCTGTGATAATAGGTCCTGGATTCTGCAGCACACCCTCATCATCAAGGTCAAAGGCTACAAGAATGAAGGCGGTTTCTGAGCTTAAGTCTTTCAAGTATATAATTAACCCTTTATCTCATTCCCATAATTCTTTGGAGATTTATGCTACCAGCATTACACAAAGATGATTTGATAGCTAGGAACTTGTTTACTGAATAGTACTGCACATTTAGAGGGCAGTCATACAAATTCCTGAACTAAAAACAACTATCATGATCGAACACTTCATTTCTCTCCCTCAGCTTGCGGAAGTAATTTTTAAGCAGATGATTCCAAAGAGTTAGTCTTAGATGTATTTTGCAGTAACTCTTTGCAAATATAATCTTAGAGCCATATTTTAATGCTGCAATTCTATAAATGTATATAAATATAAAACATTTTATTGTAAATGTAGTTCTATGTGACTGGAAGACTAGATGTCTGTTGTTTACATAACATGTCAAGAACATCAATGCAGCTAGCATTTTGGAAAACTGGCCAGCAATATTTTAGAAAATCAAGGAAGAAATGAATTTCTAGACATATTAGTTTGTTTCTGGGAACTCACTCTAACTTTCGTTGCTGTTACTTTTGTTGTGTCTCAAATTGAAAGTTGTGCTCTCCAATTTGTGAAAGAAAAATCATTATTTCATTGCACAAGAGATTTTAAACAACATAATATGGCAAAAGGTCAATGAGCATAGTATATTTTTAGCTTCTGTTTTGAAGCTTTTAAGGAGTCCTTGTAAAATGCACCACTAATCATGAAACAGGATCCAATACTTTTCAGTGCAATATGTGCAATATATGGGCATTCCTAAATTTCTTAGAAAGGTTGGAGGACAATTACAAAGACAATCCTCATATTATAAAGTTGTCCAATACGATTCTTTTAAGACTCAGAAATATTATAGAAAGAGTAATTATGGTCTTTCTGATTCCAACTGCGCTCCTGAAGAAATCATCCACATAATTAAAGTGCCAATTCATTGGAAAGAATATATTATAGTCACTTAGTAGCTTTGAGAAGTATTAGAGATCCTTTTCTCCTTCCCCAATGTTTTAAAATCATGCCGCAGTATTTTATTTAAGTGAACAGACAGACATACTATTATCTGATTTCAAGTTTACTGGTAAATATCTGTGTTACACACTGAGATGCAGAGTTCAGATGACCCGCCTAAAAAGGTCATCCTGCTTTGAAGTGTGTTGTTAGCTGATGGCCTGCAGCTATGAGAGGCCTCAGCAGAAGAAAGCCTCAGCTTTTGGGCCAAGGTCATGCTCTTGTTGAAGAGGATCTCAGCCAAGGACTAAGCAAGAATAAAGTCTAGTTATTTCTGCCCAATATCAGACTTCTCCAATGACAATACTTGCTGTAAATCCCCTTATTGGGCTGGCAGGGACTTTGTCAGGTCTGCATCATTGTCTGATGGTTTCTCTCTGCATCACTCTCCAATAAATATTTTGTGCTCCTAACTGTGTCAGTGTCTGCATCCCATAAAACACCAGCACAAATGGTCCACAAAAATAGGTGGGAAATATGGAATTTGAGGGCATAATCACTTTTGACTGTTTTTCTGCAATGATGACCCCACGTTTGGTTGTTGGTGGAGTATAGACAGCCACTTGTAGAATGTGGTAATATAATTGTTAAAACATTCACCCATGCTAAGTTGAGAAAATTTGCTGACAGAGACCATTATACTGGTCAGTATAATAATTTAGATATTTTAAATTTCTTGGTGATAGGTAAATAAACAAATCACAGAATTTTGTTACTGCTACTCACTAAGTTACATGGAAACCCTATAGACTGAGGTCGCATTCTTCTCAAGGTGGCTCCCAGTCAATGATCAGGAAATGTGAATACCATAGCCTGGCCATTTCTGCCCAGTGTAGGACTAATGGTCAGTCTTTGCTACCACACTTCCCATTGAGCTGGTAAAGACTTTCAGGTCCCCATCACAATCTGATGACTTATCTACCCAATCTTGCTTCCTCCCCTTTCCTTTCACAAGTATTAATCACCAATAAACCTTTTGTACTTCTATCTTTGTAACACCATTTCCTTCCCAGAGACTCTTATCAGCACACTATGAATCCAAAAGTTTGGTAGGAAATGTGACCAATTAACTACTTTGGCTAATGACATTAACTTACATACTGTAAAATATTCCATATATTAAAAACTTAGAAATGAACTATGTTAGTGACTAAAATATTTCTAATGCTTGAGAAGGTATTTTGAAATTAATAACAAAATCAATTGTCCTAAAATCCTAAAAGTGTTTGAGAAAATGATCTGGTGCTTTTCATCTATTTGTTTTCTAATAGTGCAACTCTGTTTTGGTAAACATAGAATATAGAATGTGTACATGTATGTATATATATTGAATATACTGTGTAAAGATCATCTTTGAGCTAGAATACACTTCTATTGATAATATTCCTTTCCTTTTAAAATAACTACTGTTTAGAAGCCATTGACAATAAGGTTAGTATAAACTAGTATTTTTCAAAGTGTAGTTCATCAATTTGTGAGACAATTTTAGGG
>NW_016828122.1:10064-13756 GCF_001698545.2 Rhinopithecus bieti
GAGAGTTGCTCAATAAATAATTTCCTTTCCTGTAATTATAATTTGTAAGTCACAGAAAAATTGGATATTCCTAAGAAAACATACAATATTAAAATCAGAATAATTGGTAAATAATAAAGATTCTGGAAAATACATCATAATTTTGAAGTCCATTTGGTGATAGGATAAAGAACTATACAAGATTTTATGTTTTGAAAATTTGAGTTAATTAGCTCCACTATTAGCCACTTTAACATTTTATTAACATTTTTTTCCTTTCTTGTAACATGATGGCAGAATAGGAGAATACAAGTTTACTTGCCCCTACATAAAGCAGCAATTTAGCAGTTACCTATAAGTGAAAATAACAGTGGAAGTGCTCAGGACTCCACCTAAGCTATAGCAATGCAGTGGAAGGAAAAACACATTACAAGGATAGGAAGAATAGGTTCATTTTTCCTGTATCATCCCCATCTCCTGGGCCAGAATGGCTCATCATGAAGACAGAACCCCCTGTGTCATGAGTGCTCCCTTACAAAGAGAAAGAAAGTAGGGAGAACAACCATCTTCCCCAGCCTACTGGGGCACTACCTAAATGACCAACTACAGTTTCACTCAATCCACATTGCCTGGGAGACCAACAGAGCTGAGACACCTAGAGTGGAAAAAAGAAGAGGGATAGGGTCTAACAGTGTTAGCCATGAAGCAGGAACCATCACAGTTCCCACTGGCCTGCTCTGTACAGCACTCCAGCTGACTTCCCTTCTGATGACCTCATCAACCCTTAGGGTCCTCATGAATGCCCTGCAGCTTCACCATAGTGTTCACCATAGCAGCCCCTAGGAGTTTGTATTATAGAATACCCTAGAAGCTTTTCCCCTGAGGAAACTGACAGCCAGAATAGCTGCAGCAAACCCCCTAAAGTTTTTGCTGTTTAGAACATTGTAGTTTTTTTTTTCTACACAGTCTCCAGGTGCTTGTGACACCACTCCTGCCCTCTTCATTCTTTATTCAAACCAGCTGCTGCTTTTAAGGCTGATCTACCCCAGAACCCCAGAAAACAGACTACACATGTGCCCACAAATGGCCCTGGGCTCCCTGCCACTGGCTTGGTTTTCATATAGGCAGATGTGAGTTCCTGAGGCTGACCCCTACACTCAGGTTAGTATATGCTACCAGCTCGTCTCCACAGCTGTGCCTGCATAAATAACTGGCCCTGTTTCCAGGTGCCTGCCCAGACGATCATGCTTGCATACAGTTAGTGCCTGCAACTGTATAGATGTGCACATCTCCAGCTTGGGTCACAGCTGTCCACTCACATACAGCCACCCTGACTCCTGTAACCAGCACATAGCTGGCTCCTGCAATTTTACATGTTCACATTGTCAGCCACCAATATTATACATGCACTCACAATCAGCCCCTGCCTCTGCTGCCATGCATGTGACTGCAGCCAGGACCCATAGTTAGCTCTGGTCTCCACTGCTACTTGCCCCTGCCTCCTGACACTGGACCTAGAGATGCCATCCCAACAAACCTTACATCCACAGCAGAATTCCCACAGCTCTTGCCAATAAGGACAACAAACTTGCCAACATCACATTACAGACCACTATTGCCGAGCTGATGAACTGTGCACCACACAGTCCTGGAGCTGCCACATACTCCCATAGTTGGTGCCCTGTGCCTCTAGACCCAGTCCCACAGCATGCCACAACATGTGTACACTTGACCTCTGCAGTTAAGATTTTTCCTTACCAAAGCAATTCCACCATAATGACTGGAAAAGGTGACTGCTTCTTCAAAATGCACAAACACCTTCATAAAACTACAAGTATCACAAAGAATTGGGCAACATGACACAACCAAAGGAACAAAGTAAATTTCCAGTAACTTACTTCAGAGAATTTGAAATCCACAAATTTCCTGGCAAATAATTAAAAATGATTTTTCTAAAAAACCTCTGTGGATTACAAGAGAACACAAATTGATAATTTAATGTAATTCAAAAAAGAATGCATGAATAAAACAAGAAGCTCAACAAAGAAATAGAAAGGATCAGTAAATCTGAAAAAGAAATTTTCTAAATCAGGTTATCACTCTCAATATCATAAACTAAAATATAACTAGAACTGTTAGGATTAGCATTCAAGGGGGCTTATTAATTTTTTGTTAACTAATGTTCTTTGAAAAGTATTATTTTGTACCAAATTCATTTACCCTTATTTTATAAGAAAACATGGAATCAATGCAATGTTCCAATAAAAAGCTTCCTATTCTCTCACACATAGAACTAAAGCACATCCTCTCAGGTAACTTAGTCTGAACTTTTGAAAAGATTTTAAAACATGATTTGTCTTTGAAAGACTAAAAAAGGCATTATTTTATTAAAAGCAACTGAATTTTGGGATGACATAATAAATTGCTATTAATGATCATCTGACTTCCAGAACATTAGAAAATAAACAAAAATTAAATAAATTATTGATGCATTTATTTAAATATTGTATTAAGATATGGATATATTCTAAGTCGATTTTGCAATTTGATCAAAATTTCCATTGGACACAAATATAACCCAACAAAACTAAATCAAAGATGCAAATTCCACGTGATCATGATGAATTATCTTTCTAACGAATTTTGTTGATAACTTTTGTATGAATGCTCATCACAGGTATTGGTCTATAGTTTTCTTTTTTTGATGTGTTCTTTTACTCGTTTGGGTATCAGGATAATACTGGCCTACTGGAATGAATTTGAAAGTATTCTTTCCTCCTCTATTTTATGGGGAAATTTGGGTAGAATTAATATTAGGTTTTCTTCATATGTTTGTAGAAATCAGCATGAAGCCATTGAGTCCTGGGCTGTTTTCACTGGAAGACTTTGTATTATGTCTTCAATATCATTAGCTGTTATTGGTCTGTTTATGTTTTGGATTTCTTTCTGTCTTAAACTTGATAGGCTGTATCTGTCTAAGAATTCATCTATTTCTTCTATATTTTCTAATTTAATGGCATATAGTTGCACATAATAGCCACTGATGGTCCTATGAATTTCTACAGTGTCAGTTATAATGTCTCTTTTTCACTTCTGATTTTATTTATTTGAATCCTTTTTTTTTTCTTTTTTTTTTTTTTTGAGACGGAGTCTCGCTCTGCCGCCCAGGCTGGAGTGCTGTGGCCGGATCTCAGCTCCCTGCAAGCTCCGCCTCCCGGGTTTACGCCATTCTCCTGCCTCAGCCTCCCGAGTTGCTGGGACTACAGGCGCCCGCCACCTCGCCCAGCTAATTTTTTGTATTTTTTTTAGTAGAGACGGGGTTTCACCGTGTTAGCCAGCATGGTCTCGATCTCCTGACCTCGTGATCCGCCCGTCTCGGCCTCCCAAAGTGCTGGGATTACAGGCTTGAGCCACTGCGCCCGGCCTGAATCCTTTTTTCTTAGTCTTGCCAAAGATTTGTCAATTTTGCCTAACTTTTTAAAGAAAAACTTTTATTGATTTTTAAATTTTTTTTATTTCAATTTCATTTATATATGCTCGGCTGCTTAAATCTTTTTTTCTTCTACTAATTTTAAGTTGAGCTTGCTCTTTATTCTCTAGCTCTTTTGGATGCATTGTGAGATTGTTTACCTGAAAAATTTCCTCTTTTTTGATGTAGGCATTTTTATAGCTGTAAACTTTCCTTTTAGTCCTTTTTTTTTTTTTTTTTTTTT
>NW_016828122.1:15444-25867 GCF_001698545.2 Rhinopithecus bieti
CTACCAGAAGTATTGAAGCTCCACTGGATGCAATTCGTTTCTTTCCTCCTTTTGCTTATGATTCTTTATCCTTCATTTTGGGGAGTTTGATTATTAAATGCCTTGAGATAGTCTTTTATTTATTTAAGTCTACTTAGTATTCTGTAACCTTCTTGTACTTCAATATTGATATCGTCTTCTAGGTTTTGAAAGGTCTTTGTTATTATCCCTTTGAGTAAACTTTCTACCCCATCTCTTTCTCTTCCTCCTCTTTAAGGCCAATAACTTTTAGATTTGCCCTTTTGAGGCAATTTTCTAGGTGCTGTGTGTGTCATTGTTTTTCTTTAATTCTTTTTTTCTTTTGTCTTCTCTGATGCTGTATTTTCAAATATCCCGACTTCAAGCTCACTAATTATTTCTTCTGCTTGATCAGTTATGTTACCAATGGACTCTCTTACAGTATTTAGTATGCCTATTGAATTTTCAGCTGCAGAATTTTACTTGATTGCTTTTGTTTTAATCTCTTTGTTAAATACATGTGCTGGAATTCTGAATTCCTCCTCTTCATTATCTTGAATTTCTTAGATTTTCCTCAAAACAGCAATTTTGAATTTTATGTCTGAATGTTTACATATCTCTGTTTTTCCAGGATTGCTCCCTGATGTCTTATTTAGTTCATCTGGTGAGGTCACATTTCTTTCTGAATTATCTTGATACTTGTAGATGTTCCTCTGTCTGGCATTGAAGAGTTAGGTATTATTGTAGCCTTCACTGTCTGGGCTTGTTTGTACCTGTCCTTCTTGGGAAGGCTTTGCATACATACAAAATCACTTGGATGTTGTGATCTAAGCTATATTTGCTTTAGACTGCACCCCAAGCCCAGTAAGGCTTTGGTTCTTAGGGCTTATAGAGGTACTGCCTTGATGATATTGTCCAAGACACAAGAGATTTTTCTGGATTACCAGGCAGAGACTCTTTTCCTTTCCCCTTATTTTCTCCCAAACAAATGGAATCTGTCTGTTAGTTCCGAGAGACCTAAAGCTGGGGGAGGAATGACACAAGGAGCTCTGTGGCCACCACTTCTAATACTGTACTGGGTCAGACCTGAAGGCAGCACAACACATGGTCTTTTCCAAGGACTGTTGTAACCACTCCCTGGCTACCGCCTATGTTTTTTTCTCAATGTCCTGAGGCTCTACAATCAGCAGGTGGCAAAGCCAGCCAGTGTTGTGTACTTCATTCAGGGTGGTAAGTTCCTTCAGGCCCTGGGTGACTCCAGAGTTGCCATCTGGGAGTCAGGGATTACAGTCAAAAACCTTAGAAATCTACTTGGTGTTCCATTATAGTGCAACAGAGCTGGCACTCAAACCACAAGTTGCAGTCCTTCCCACTCTTCCCTTCACTTTCCAAATGCAGGGGAACCTTATCCCATGGTCAATGCCACCACCGACCCATGGGGAGTACTGCCAGGCTACCACCGATGTTCCCTTAAGGCCCAAGGGCTATTAAGTCAGCTTGTAGTAAAGGCTGCCTTGCCTGGGAATCACCCCTCAGGGCAGTGGGCTCCCCTGGGGCCCAGGGGAGGTCCACAAATGCCATCCTAGAGTCAGTTTCTGGAATTAGGGACCCCAGGAACCTGCTTCGTACTCTACACACCTGTTGCTGAGCTGGTACCTGAAGCTAGGTGGTCTGAGATTCACTCAAGTCCCTCAACATAGAATCTGGTTATTGCTGCTGGTTATTCAGGGCCCAAGGGTTCTTTAGTTAGCAGGTGATCAATGCTGCCAGGACTGGTTTCTTCCCTTCAAAGCAGCCAGTTCCTTTCTGGCCTGGGATATGTCTAGAAATGTCACCCAGGAACTAAGTCCTCGAATGGGGATCTCATGACTCTGACCAGTGCCTTATCCTGCTATGGCTGAGCTGCTGTACAAGATGAAAGACACTGTTCTCCTCACTTTTTTGTCTCCTCTCCTCAAGTGGAAGAAACAGACCTGTTTTGGAGCTATGAGTTGTGCAGCCTGGAATAGGGGTGGAGAAATACCCACACTCCTTTAGTTGTTCCAGCTGTTGTCTAAGTAGATCACATGACACCCCAGTCTACTCTCTTTGGGCCCAGTTCAGCACTGGGACTTACCTAAGAATCGCGGTCCTTCTGGTCCAGACTGTCTTTCAAGTTTTCTTAAAGATCCAGAATACTTTAGCTATGCTGGCAAGTTTTGTGGGAACTCAAGTTCTGACTGCTAGGATTGGTGATTGCCCTCTGGTTAGGACTGGTTTAAATGCTTATTCTGTGGGCAGGTGTCAGCTGAATTTGGTCCTGGAAATAAGTGTTGTCAGTCTCAGATATTTCAGGAATGGGTCAGGATATATAAAGGGGAAAATAGCATGCTTCATAGAAAAAACACAGGGGTAGATTCTCAGATGTTAGCTGAGCTTTTACCAATTGAAATATTTATTTAGTTTTGCACAAATTATATATTTAAAAATACAACATACCTTAAATAGGCAAATACTGTACTAAATTAACTTATATTTAAGTCTGTTACTGGAAAGAGACTGACCCATGTTCTCTTGCCTTTTTTATTTCCAACTTTCATTTTAGGTTCAGGGTATACATGTTCAGGTTAGCTACGTGGGTAATTTGCATGTCATGGAGGTTTGGTGTACAGATTCTTTTGTCACCAATTAATGACCATAGGGACTGACAGCTAGCTTTTGTTTCCTCATAGTCCTCCCACCCTCCACTCTATAGTAGGACCTGGTGTCTATTGTTCCTTTCTTTGTGTCTATGTGTACTTAATGTTTAGTGCCAACACATAAGTGATAACATGCAGTATTTGTGTTTCTGTTCCTGCATTAATTCACTTAGGATAATGGCCTCCATTTCCATCCATGTTGCTGCAAAGGACATGATTTCATTACTTTTAATGGCTGCATGGTACTCCATGGTATATATGTACCATATTTTCTTTATTCAGTCTACCATTGATGGGCATCTAGATTCATTTCATGTCTTTGCTAATGTGAAGAGTGCTGCAATGAACATACATGTGCATTTGTCTTTATGATAGAACAATTAATATCCCTTTGGGTATATACAGTAATGGGATTGCTGGGTAGAATAGCAATTCTGTTATAAATTCTTTGTGAAACCTTTAAAGTGCTTTCCACAGTGATTCATTTACATTCCCACCAGCAGTGTATATGGGTTCACTTTCTCTGCAATCTCGTCAGCAACAGTTATTTTGTGGCTTTTTCATAATAGCCATTCTGACTGATGTGAGATGGTTCCTTATTGTGGTTTTGATTTGCATTTCTCTAATAATTACTGGTGTGGAGTCTTTCTTTAAATGCTTGTTGGCCGTATGTATGTCTTTGAGAAGTGTCCGTTTATGTTCTCTGTTCATTTTTTAATGGATTTGTTGGTGTTTTGCCTGTTCATTTCTTTCTTTCTTTCTCTCTCTCTCTTTATTTCCCTTTCTTCTTCTTCTTTCTTTCTTTCTTTCTTTTTCTTTTTTCTTTCTTTCTTTCTTTCTTTCTTTCTCTTTCTTCTTTTCTTCTTTCACTTCTTTCTCTTTCTTTTCTTCCTTTTTCTTCTCTTTCTTCTTCTTCTCTTTCTTTCTTCCTTTTTCTTTCTTTCTTTCTTTTCCTTCTTCTTCTTTCTTCTTTCTTCTTTCTCTCTCTCTTTCTTTTCTTGTTTCTTTCTTCTTCCTTTCTTTTTTTTTTTTTGACAGAGTCTCACTCCGTGCCACAGGTGAGACTGGCATTGGTGCAATCTTGGCTCACTGCCAGTCTCCCCTACAGATTCAAGTGATTCTCCTGCCTCAGCTCCCAAGTAGCTGGGACTACAGGCGCGTTGCCATTGCCCAGCTGATTTTTTGTATTTTTAGTAGAGACAGAGTTTCACTGTGGTGATGGCCAGGGTGGTCTCGAACTCGACCTCAGGTGATGCACCGACACGGGCTTCAAAGTGCTGAAATTATAGATCTGAGCCACTGTGCCCGCCAACCCTGTTCATTTGTTTAAGTTACTTATAGATTGGTGGATATTAGAACATTGTGGGATGCATGGCTTGCAAATATTTTTTTTTTTCCCATTCTTTATGATGCCTGTTTCTTTGATCGATATTATTTCACTGTGCAGAAACTCTTTTGTTAACTTTGTCTCAATTGTCAATTTTTGTTTTGTTGCCAATGATTTGGAGCCTTCGTCATGAAAATATTTGCTAGGACTGACTGTTCAAATTGTATTTCCTAAGTTTTCTTTTAGGGTTTTATAGTTTTAGATTGTACATTTAAGTCTGTAATCCCATACTTTGAGTTGAATTTTTCATATGGGTTGAAAAAAATGGTCTCAGCTTCAATCGTGTTGATTATTTTTAGTCAATATCTCAGCACCATATATTAAATAGAAAGTCCTTTTCCTTCCATGCTATCTTGCTGTTGGCTTTACCAAAGACCAGCATGGTTGTCAGGGTGAAGCTTTATTTTCATATTCTTATTTTTTCTGGTTCTGTATGTGTCTGTTATTTGTATCAGTACGTTTGTTTGGGTTTTTTAGGCCTCTATTACAGTTTTGAGTCAGGGTAATGTTATGCCTCTGGACTTTGTTCGTTTTGCTTAGAATTGCTTTGGCTATTTGGGCTCTTTTTTGTTTCCATGATAAATTTTAGAATATGTTTAATTCTACTATGAAACAATATCATTAGTAGTTTGATATTTAAATGGTCCCAAATATGTAAAACTGCTTGGATAGTATGGACCACTTTAACAATACCTGATCTCTCTATTCATGAGGCATAAATCTTTTGCCATTTGTTTGTGTCATCACACAATGTGACACATAATCTTTCAGCATGTTTTTTAATCTTATTGTAGAGGTTTTTTTACCTCCCTGCGTTAGTTGTATTCCTAGATTTTTTTTTTTTTTTTTTTTTTTTTTTATGGCTCTTGGGAATAAGAATTGCATTCTTGATTTGACTCTCAGCTTGAGTATTATGGGGTATAGAAAATGCTATTATTTTGTGCATTAATTTTGTATCCTGAAACTTTATTGAAATTGTTTATTGCTTTTAGAAACCTTTGGGCAAATACCATGTGATTTTCTATGTATAGAATTATATCATCTGAGAAGATAGTTTGACTTTTTAAAAAAATTTGGATGCCTTTTATTTATTTATCTTGCTTGATTTCTCTGGATAGGATTTTCACTGCTATGTTGAATAGGATTGGTGAGAAGAGAATTCTTCCAGCTTTTCTTTTCAGTGTTATATTGGCTGTGGGTTTGTCATAGATTGCTCTTACTATTTTGCTGTATGTTCTGTTGATTCTTAGCTTGTTGAGAGTTTTTAATGTAAAGGGATGTCAAAGTTTATCAAAAGTTTTTTTCTGCTTTTATTGAGATGCTCATGTGTTTATTTGTTTTAGTTTTGTTTAGGTGATAAATCACATTTATTGATTTGTATATGTTTAAACAACCTTGAATCCCAGAAATAAAGACAACTCAATCATGGTAAATTAGCTTTTCTACGTGCTGCTGCATTTGGTTTGCTAGTATTTTGCCGTGGATTTTTCCATCTATGTTCATCAGGGATATTGGCCAGAATTGTGTGTGTGTATGTGTCTGCCAGGTTTTGGTGTCAGAAAGATCCTGGCCTCATAGAATGAGTAAGGAAGGAGACCTTTCTCCTTGAAGTTATGAAATAGTTTCAGTAAGATTGGTACCAGCTCTTCTTTATGCATCTGTTACAATTAAACTGTGAATATTTTCGGAGTAGGGCTTTTTATGGATATAGGTCTTTTTCTTTTTTAAAAATTACTCATTCAATTTTATTAATCATTATTGGTCTGTTCATGGATTCAATGTTTTCTGGTTCAATATTTGGAGCTTCTATGTTTACAGAAATTTATTCATTTTTTCTATGTTTTCCAGTTTTTGCACATGGAGGTGTTTGTGTTTGTTTTGGAGGTTTATTTTTTATTTTTTATTTTTTTAATTTCTGTAGGGTTGGTGATAACGACCACTTTTCATTTTGATAATATTTATTTGAATTTTGACTTTTTTTTTTTAGTCTATCCAGTGGTCTATCAATCTTATTGTTTTTTTTCAGTGAACCAACATTTGATTTAGTTGATCTTTTGTATGGATATTCTTGTCTCCATTTCATTTGGTTCAGCTCTAATTTTCATTATTTTTGCCTTCTGCTAGTTGTGGGGTTTGTTTGCTTTTGTTTTTCTAGTTTCTCTAGGTGTAATGTTAGGTTTTTAATTTGAGATCTTTCTAACTTTTTGGTGTAGGCATTTAGTACTATAAACCTTTCTCCTTACACTGCCTCCCAAACATTCTGGTATGTTGTATCTTTGTTCTAATAAGTTTCAAATAATCTCTTGATTTTGGCCTTAATTTCTTTGTTCGCCCCAAAGTCATTCAGGAGCATATTCTGGAATTTCCATGTAATTGTAGATTTTCAATGGACCTTTTTGGTATTGATTTTCATTTTTATTGTGCTGTGGTCTGAAATTGTGGTGTGTATGACTTTTTTCTTGAGTTTGTGAATAATTGTTTCCTATTCAACTATGTGCTCAAACTTAGAGTATGTGCCATGTGCGGATGAGAAAATTGCATATTCTATTTTTGTTGGTAGAGTGTTCTATAGGTATCTGTTACATTCATGTGGTCAAGTGTTAAGTCCTGGAAATCTTGTTTAGTTTTTTGCCTCAATGATCTACCTAATTAAGTGAATGGGTGTTGAAGTCTCCCACTCTTATTGTATGGTTATCTAAGTTTCTTCATAGGTCTCTAAGAACTTGTTTTATGAATCTGGATCCTCCAGTGTTGAATACATACATATTTCAGATAGTTAACTCTTCTTCATTTGAGCCCTTTATCATTATATGATGTTCTTTTTTGTCCTCTTAACTTTGTTATTACAATGTCTGTTTCATCTGCAATAAGCATAGCAAACCCAGCTCTTTTTTGTTTTCCATTTGCTTGATAAATTATTTTGATCCTTTTACTTTGAACCTATGGGTGTCATTGCCTGTGATGTGGATCTCTTGAAGACAGCATAAGGTTGGGTGTTGCTTCTTTTTCCAACATGACACTCTGTGACTTTCAAGTTGAGCATTTAGCTCAGTTATATTCAAGGTTAATATTGTTATGTGCAGTTTTGAACTTACTGTCATGTTGTTAGCTGGTTGTTATGTAGGATTGATTGTGTATTGTCTTTGTAGTGTCAGTGGTCTTTCTACTTAAATGTGTTTTTGTTGTGGCAGGTAACAGTCTTTCATTTACATGTTTAGCATTCTCTTAAGGACCTCTGATAAGACAGGTCTATTGGTAAAGAATTCCATTAGTATTTGCTTGTCTATAATGGATTTTATTTCTCCTTTGCTTATGAAACGTAGTGTTACTGGATATTAAATTATTGGTTGAAATTTCTTTTGTTTACAGATACTGAATAGAGTCTCCAACCTCTTCTGGCTTGCAGGGTTTCTGCTAAAAGGTCTACTGTTAGCACGATAGGTTCCCTTTGTATGTCACTTGCCCCTTCTCTCTAGCTGCCTTTAATACTTTTTCTTTCATACGGACCTTGGAGCATTTGATGACTATGTGTCTTGTGGATGGTCATCTTGCATAAGGTCTGGCAGGGTTTCTCTGAATTTCCTGAAATTAAATGTCCCCCTCTTTAGTGAGGTTAAGGAAATTTTCATAAATAATATGCTCAAATATATTTTCTAATTGTTTTCTCTGTTTCTCTCTCTTTCAGAGATGCCAATGACTTGTAAGTTTGATCTCTTTACATAATGCTACATTTCTTAGATGTTTCATTTATTTTAAAATCATATTCCTTTATTTTGCCTGACTGCATGAATGTGAACAAGCAGTTTTGAGCTCTGAGATTCTTTCCTCTGCTTTGTCTCCCCTCCTGTGAATATTTTCAATTTTGTTATAAAATTCTCGTAGTGAGTTTGTAGCTCTAGATGATCATTTTGGTATTTTCTTAAAATAACTCTTTAATCTGCCAGCTCTTGTATCTTCTTATTGGATTCCCTAGCTTCCTTGAGTTGAGTTTCAACTTTCTCTTGAATCTCACTAATCTTCATTGCCATTAAGATTCCTTATTCTATGCCTGTAATTGCAGCAATTTTATTCTCAATAAGAATCATGGCTGGGGAGCTAATGTAGTTGTTTTGAGGTAACAAGACATGCTGGCTTTTAGAACTGCCAGAATTCTCACACAGGTTCTTTCTCATCTGTGTGGACTGATGTTCCTTTAACTGTGGTGTATTTTCAGTATAGTCAGTTGGCTCCTTTCTAGATATTTTCATATGGCTGAGGCATCCTGAAATGTCTTTATTTGTGGTTGAGTTCTTGCCCTTTGTTAACAAGGGTTTATTTTATCAAAGTAGTTTTGGTGCTATAGCTTGGGCTGCAATGCAGTAGACAGTGCTTAAGCATAATGGCTGGTAGATAGGCTCTTACTCAGACATGAGGCTCTTCTATATTTCTTTATGTTTGAAGTTATGCTCCTCCTCAGTGTTCTGAGAGCGTAAGCCCCTCTCCCATTAAGTGCTGGCAACAGACCTTGGCTTGGCAGTTGATATGGTTTGCTTCTGTATCCCCACCCAAATCTTATCTCAAATTGTAATTCCCATAATCTACAGGTGTGGAGGGAGGGACAAGTGGAAGGTGATTAGATCATGGGGGCATATTCCCTCAGGTTGTTCTTGTGATAATGAGTGAATTCCCATGGGATCTGATGGTTTGTAAGGCAATTTTCCCTGCTTTTGCTCATTCTCTTTTACCTGCTGCCATGTAAGACATGCCTGTTTCCTTTTTGTCATGATAGCAAGTTTCCTGAGGCCTTCCCAGCCATGTGGAACTGTAAGTCAATTAAACTTATTTTCTTTATGAATTACCCAGTCTTTAGTATGTCTTTATAGCAGTGTAAACATGGACTAATACAGTAAATGGGTACCACAGAGAATGTGGTACTGCTATAAAGATACTTGAAAATGTGGAAGGAACTTTGGAACTGGGTAACAGGCAGAGGTTAAAACAGTTTGGAGGGCTCAGATAAGACAGAAGATGTGGGAAACTTTGAATCTTCCTAGAGACTTATCAAATGGTTTTCACCAAAATGCTGATAGTGATATGGACAATGAAGTCCAGGCTAAGGTGGTCTCAGATGGAGATAAGAAACTTATTGGGAACTGGAACAAAGGTCATTCTTGCTACGCTTTAGCAAAGAGACTGGCAGCATTTTGCCCCTGCCCTAGAGATCTGCGGAACTTTGAACTTGAGAGAAATTATTTGAAATTGGGATTTATATTTAAAAGGGAAACAGAGCCTAAAGGTTTGAAAAATTTGCAGCTTGATGATGCGACAGAAAAGAAAAACCTGTTTTCTGGGAAAAAAATTCAAGTCAACTGCAGAAATTTGCATAAGTAATGAGGAGCCAAATGTTAATCACAAAGACAATAAAGAAGGCAGGCCCTCTCATCACAGGCCCAGAGGCCTAGAAGAAAAAAATGGTTTCTTGAGCTGGGCCCAGGGCCTTGATGCTTTGTGCAGTCTTGGAACTTGGGGCACTGTCTTCCAGCCATTGCTAAAAGGGGCCAACATACAGTTCAGGCCATTGCTTTAGAGAGTGCAAGTCCCAATCTTTGGTGGCTTCCACATCATGTTGGGCCTGTGGGTGCACAAAAGTCAGTAATTGAAGTTTGGGGGACCTCTGCCTAGATTTCAGAGGCCGTGTGGATATGCTTGGATGTCCAAACAGAGGTCTGCTGCAGGAACAGGGCACTCATTGATAACCTCTGCTAGGGCAGCGCAGAAGGAAAATGTGGGGTTGGAGCCCCCACACAGAGTTCCCAGTGGGGCACTTACTAGTGGAGCTATGAAGAAGGCCATCATCCTTTAGACCCCAGAATGGGGTGCAAGCATCGATAACTCGCACTGTTGAGTTGGAAAAGCCATTGATGCTCAATGCTAGCACATGAAAGCAGCCATCGGTGTTTAACCCTGCAGAGTCACAGGGGTGGAGGTGCCCAAGACAATGGAAATACACCTCTTGCATCAGTGTGACCTGGATATATGAGACATGAAATCAAAGGATATTATTTTGGAGACAAGATTTAATGACTTCCCTGCTGGATTTTGGACTTGCATTGAGCCTATACCCCTTTATCCTGGCCAATTTCTCCCATTTAAAACAGGTGTATTTACCCAATGCCTGTACCCACATTGTATCTTGGATGGAACTAATTTGTTTTTTTATTTTACAGGCTCATAGGTGAAAGAGACTTGCCTTGTCTCAGATGAGACTTTGGACTGTGGACTTTTGAGTCAAGGCTGAAATTAGTTAAGATTTTAGGGGACTGTTGGGAAGGCATAATTGTTTTTTGAAATGTGAGAACGTGAGATTTGGGAGGGGCTGGGG
>NW_016828122.1:25909-35660 GCF_001698545.2 Rhinopithecus bieti
GTGTGACCTGGATATATGAGACATGAAATCAAAGGATATTATTTTGGAGACAAGATTTAATGACTTCCCTGCTGGATTTTGGACTTGCATTGAGCCTATACCCCTTTATCCTGGCCAATTTCTCCCATTTAAAACAGGTGTATTTACCCAATGCCTGTACCCACATTGTATCTTGGATGGAACTAATTTGTTTTTTTATTTTTACAGGCTCATAGGTGAAAGAGACTTGCCTTGTCTCAGATGAGACTTTGGACTGTGGACTTTTGAGTCAAGGCTGAAATTAGTTAAGATTTTAGGGGACTGTTGGGAAGGCATAATTGTTTTTTGAAATGTGAGAACGTGAGATTTGGGAGGGGCTGGGGTGAAATGATATGGCTTGACTCTGTGTCCCCACCTAAATCTCATCTTTGGTTGTAAGCCCCATAGTCCCCATGTGTTGAGGGAGGGACCAGGTGGGAGGTGACTGAATCATGGATGCATTTTACTCCATGTTGTTTGAGTGATAGTGAGTGAGCTCTCACAAAATCTGATGGTTTTATAAAGCAGTTTTCTCTTCTCTTGCTCGCTTTCTCACACCTGCCATCATTCCCACTGATAAAACCTCATTGTGTTTCACTGAGAACTCCCCAAGCAGCCTCTGTCAAGGCTGAGACCTCTGCCCACCATTGGGCATTGCCTTTACCCACCTTCTTGAAGCACAACCAGTTTTTAACCCATGGACATTTCCCCTACTAGCCTGAAGCATGAATTATTCAATGCAGTAAATAAAATAATGGATAAATAAATAAATAAATGCAGACCAATAGGGAATGAGATAAGCTTCATAAGACCTCTGCTATTCTAACCCTACAGGAAGTAGTAAACTTGCACA
Organism: Rhinopithecus bieti; assembly: GCF_001698545.2. Lineage (NCBI taxonomy): Eukaryota > Metazoa > Chordata > Mammalia > Primates > Cercopithecidae > Rhinopithecus > Rhinopithecus bieti. The sequence goes on from NW_016828122.1 coordinate 26,781, forward strand.
CACATTGAGCACATCACTACTACAACCACCATCTAAGAAAGCCATCATAGAAGACTCCCTATAACCAAGAATCTCATACAGCATCTGAAAGCAGTGAAAACCAAATATGCTACAATAAACCATAAACATTAAAGTCACACCCTTAAGGGAAAAAAATCTAAAAAGCCTAGTCAAATCAAATACAAATTTAAGAATAATTAGAAAAAAGTGTGGAGCAAGAAGGCAGAATAGAAGTCTTTATCAATTGTTTCCCCAACAATGACACCAATTTAGCAACTATCTACAAAAAAAATAAAAAAGAAACAAAGAAAAAAGCATGTGAGTACTCACAGTACCTGATTTTATCTTTATATCCCTGAAAAAAAGCCTGAAGAGGTAGGAAAAACAGTCTTGAATCACTGATGCCACCCCTCATCCCCGAGCAGCAGCTGCATGGTGCAGAGAATACTTCTGTGTGCTGCGGGAGGAAGAGCCAGCAATTGTGCAGCAATGAACTCAGTGATGCCTTTGTTATAACAGAAAGGTAAAACCAGACAAAACTCACCTGACACCTGTCTAATGAGAGAGCATTTGGACTAGACCTAGCCAGATGGGAATTGCCTATCTCAATGGTCGGAACGTGAGTTCCCACAACCCTCACCACTGAAGGCTAAAGTGCTCGGTCTGAAGCCCTAATAAACTTGAAAGGTAGTCTAGGCCACAAGGACTGCAACACTCACATAAGCCCTAGTGCTGAACTTGACCTAGAGACAATGGACTGAGGGACATGCAATCTAATGAGACATCAGCCAGGGCAGCTCAGAAAGTGCTGGTATTACCCGTCTCCTAACACCAGGCTGCACAGCGGGTGGCTCCAAAAGTGAACCCTTCCTTCTGCTTGAGGAGAGGAAATGGAAGAGTGGGGAAAACTTTGTCTTGCATCTTGGATATCAGCTTCAACACAGCAGGACAGGGCATCAATCAGTGTCATGAGGTCCACTTTCAGGATCTAGCTTCCAGATGACATTTCTAGACACACTAAATGGAAAGAGAAGCCGCTGCCTTGAAGGAAAGGACCAAGTCCTGGTAAGATTTATCATCTGCTAACTGAGGAGCCCTTTGGAACTGAATAATCACCAGTGATATGCAGGAAATAGATTAAGGGACTTGGGCGAGACTCTGAGACTTGTTCGCTTCAGTTGATACCCAGCGCACTCCCAGCTGTAGTGGTTATGGGGTAAGACTCCTTCTGCCTAAGAAAAGGAGAGGAAAAAGTAAAGGGTACTTTGTCTTTCACCTTATGTACCAGCTCAGTCACAAAAGTGTAGAGCACCAATTAGGCTCTTTTTTGTTCCCTTATTCCAGGACTGGGCTCTTGAATGGCATTTCTGGATCTGCCTTGGGCCAAAGAAGATCACAGGGCTCTGAAGAGTGAGTCCCAGGTCAGGCAGCATTCAACAAAATCTCACTAAAGAGCCTTTAGGCCTTGAGGGGATATTAGCGGTAGTTTGGAAGTATTCACCAATGGGATTGAATTGGTGGTGACCACCTGGTGAGGCACCTCTGCCTTTAGAAATGGTAGAAAAAGTGGAAAGTACTATGTCTTGTGGTTTGAGTGCCAACTCTACTAAAGTATAATAAAACATCGGGTAGATTTATAAAGTTTTTACTCTAGATCTTGGCTACTGGATGACATCTCTGGACCCCTGCAGAACCAACAGGAGCTTGCCGCTCTGAAGGTAGAAACATAGGACCAGCTGGCTTTGCCATCTACTGATTGTACAGCCCCAGGGCTTTGAACAAACATAGGCGGTAACCAGGGAGTTTTGACAGACCTTGGGCAAGACCTAGTGCTGTGCTGACTTCGGGTCTGACCCAGTGTACTCCTAAAGGTGGTGGTCATAGTGGTGCTTGTGTCACTCTACACCCAGCTCCAGGTGATTCAAACCAGATAGAGAGTTACTTCATTGGTTTTGGAGAAACTAGGAAGACAGGACAAGAGTCTCTGCTTTTTAATCCAGATACTTCTCCAAGATCTTATCCAAGACTATCAAAGCAGTACCTCTACACATCTTCAAGAACCACAGCATTACGGGGCCTGGTATCCACCTTAAAGCAGATATAGCTTAGATCACAATATCCAAGTTGTCTTGAATATATGAAAAGCCTTCCCAAGAAGGATGACTACAAACAAGCCCAGCCTTTGGAGACTACAATAAATACACCAATGAACATCTACAAGTATCAAAACCATCAAGGAAAACATGACCTCACCAAATGAACTAAATAAGACACCAGGGACCAGTCCTGTAGAAACAGAGGTATGTGAATATATGACCTTTCCAACAAAGAATTCAAGATAGCTGTTTTCAGGAAATCCCCCAAAATTCAAGATAATACAGAGAAGGAATTCAGAATTCTAGGACATATGTTTAATAAAGATACTGAAATAATCAAAAGAATCAAACAGAAATTCTGAAGTTGAACAATGCTATTGGCATACTGAAGAATGCACCAGAGTCTTTTGATAGCAGGATTAAGCAGAAGAATTAATTAGTGAGCTTGAAGACAGGCTACTTAAAAATACAAGCAAAACAAAAAATATATATGAGAAAATGAAGCACGACAGCAAGATCTAGAAAACAGCCTCAAAAGGGGAAACTTTAGAATTATTGTCTGGGAAAAGGAAGTATAGAAAGAGATAGGGAAAGAACGTATATTCAAAGGGATATTAACAGAGAATGTCCCAAACAAAGAGAAAGATATCAATATCCAAGTACAAGAAAGGTATAGAACACCAAGCAGATTTAACTGAAAGACTACCTTAAGGCATTTAATAATCAAATTCTCAATGAAGAAAGGATCCTAAAAACAGCAGGAACAAAAAAGCAAATAAAATAAAATGGAGCTTCAATACATCTGGCAGCAGACTTTTCAGTGGAAACCTTATAGGCCAAAGGAGAGTGGTATGACATATTTAAACTGCTAAAGGAATGAAACTTTTAACCTAGAATAGTATACTCAGTGAAAACAACCTTCAAACATAAAGGATAAATACTTCCCCAGAGAAACAAAAGTTGAGAGATTTCATCAATGCCAGACCTATCTTAAAGGAAATGTTAAAGGAAATACCTCAAGCAGAAAGAAAAGGACATTAATGAGCAATAAGTTATCATCTGAAAGTTCAAACTTCACTGGTAATAGTACATACACAGAAAAATATTGTAATTGTGGTGTGTAAATTACTCTTTAAATAGAATGACTAAATAGTCAATCAATGAATAATAATAACTAAAATAACTTTTAAAGATAGACAACACAATAAGATATAAATAGAAACAACAAAATGTTAAAAAGCAGCAAGATAAAGTTAATGCATAGAGTTTTCATTAGTTTTTGTGTGTTTGTTTATGCAAACAGTGTTACATTGTTACCAGTTTAAATACAATGGATTATAATATACTATTTGCAAACTTCATGGTAAACTGAAACCAAAATCATACACAAAATGTAAAATCAAGACATTAAATCATATAACCAGACTGAAATACCTTTACTAAAAGAAAGATGGGGAAAAAAGAATGAAGGAAGAGAAGAAAACAAAACAACCAGAAAACAAGTACTAAAATGACAGAAGTTAGTTCTTACTCATCAATATTAACATTTAATCTAAATAGACCAATCTCTCCAATCATAGACTAACCTCTCCAATCAAAAGGCATAAGATTGCTAAATGGGGAAAAAAAAGAGACCCATTCATGTGGGTCTTTAAAGATTCACATAAACTGAAAACAAAGGGATAAAAACAGATATTCCATGCCAATGGAAACAGGAAAAGAACAGGAATAGCTATACTTTTGTCAGAAAAAATATATTTTATGACAAAAACTATAACAAGAGACAAATAAGGTCACTATATGATGATAAAGGATAAATTGTGCAAAAGGATGTAACAACTTTAAATATATATGCACCCAACACTGAAGCACCAGGAGATATAAAGAAATTGTTGTTAGATTTAAAGAGAGAGATAAACTCCAATGCAATAATAGCTGCAGAAAATAACACTCCACTTCAAGCATTAGACAAATCTTCCAGACAGAAAATCAACAAAGAAACGTCAAACTTAATCTGTGTTGTAGATCAAATGGATCTAATAGATATTTACAAAATATTTCATCCAATGGTTGCAGGATACACATTCTTTTCCTCAGCACATGAATTGTCCTCAAGGATAGACCATATGTTAGGCCACAAAATAAGACTTCAAACATTCAAAAAACTTAAAATATTATCATGCATCTTCTCTGACTACAATGGAATAAAACTAGAAATTAATAACAAGAGGAATTCTCAAAACTATACAGATACATGGAAATTAAACAGTATGCTCCTTAATGACCAGAGGGTTAATGAAGAGATTAAGAAGGAAGTGAAAAAATTTCTAGAAATAAATGACAATGAAAACATAACATACCAAAACATATGGGATGCAGCTAAAGCAGTACTAAGAGGGAATCTTATAGCTATAAGTACCTGTATCAAAAAAGAGGGTAAGCTTCGATTAAACAACCTAACAATGCATCTTAAAGAACTAAAAAAGCAAGAGCAAACCAAACCCAAAATAGTGAAGAGAAGAAATAATAAAGATCACAGCAGAACTAAATGAAGTTGAAATAAAGAAAACAGAAGAATAAAACTGTTGTTTTAATTAAAGAGTTAAACAAAACTGATGACCCTTTACCCAGACTAAAAAAAGAGAGAAGACCCAAATAAATAAAATCACAGATAAAAAAACATTACAACTGAAATCATAGAAATTCAAAGGATTATTGATGTACACTATGAGCAACTATATGCCAATAAGTAGGAAGATTTAGAAGAAATGTCCATATTACTAGGTACATGCAAGCTTCCAAGATTGAACCATGAAGAAATTTAAAACCTGACTAGACCAATAACAAGTAACAAGATTGAAACTCGTAAAAAAAGTCTCTAAAAAAAAAAAAAAAAAAAAAAGCCCAGGGACCTGATAGCATCACTGGCTCTGAATTCGACAAAATATTCTAAAGAACGAACCTTAGTACCAATCCTATACATAACCTGATGATCCAAAAATAGATGAAGAGAGAAATTCTAAATCATTCATGAGTCTACTATTACCCTCAGTTGCCAATAACCAGAAAAGAGACACCCTAAAAAAAAAAAAAAGAGAGAGAAAACAACCGGCCAATATCTTCTGATGAATATCAAAATTTGCTGGACAAAACCTCCAAAAAATACCAGATAAATAGAATTCGACAAATAATTCAACAAGATTATTCCATCACCGACAGGCCGGCACAGTGGGCCTCAGCACCTGTAATGCCCTGCACTTTCGGTGACTGGGAGGTGGGTGGATTCACGAGGGTAGCAGTTTGAGACCAGCCTGGCCAACATGTGGAAAATACCATCTCTACCGCCCAACCAAACAATAGCAGAACATTCACAGTGGGCCCTGGTGGCCACGTGCCTGAGTCCCAGCTACTTGGGAGGCGTGACGCAGCGGGGAAGAATCACTTGAAGAGCCCCAGGAGGCAGAGGCTTGCAGTGAGCCAGACCACCCTGCCACTCCCGCACCTCGCACGCCAGACTCGGGTGACACAGTGAGCCTCCTCTCCATAAATAAATAAATACAACTAAATCAAATTAAATAAATAATAACAACCCAGACAACGAAAGAAAAACAAAATCATCACCTGAAGACTAGGATCTGTCCCTGGATCAAGGACTAATATCAGCTATCACCACCCTGCAACTCACCTACCTCGGCTATAATAATCTCAACAATGACACGGCACCCTCAATGTGATGTGAAAACGCGCATTTGATGAAAATCAACCACAAAAAACTGGGTATAGAAGTGACATACCTCAAAATAGTAAAAGCTGTATACAGCAGACCCACAGCTTGTATCACACTGGATGGGAGGGGAGGTTGAAATCTTTCCTCTATTATCTGAAGTATGACAAGGATGCCCAGTTTCACCACTGTTATTCAACTTAATACTGGAAGTCCCAGGTAGATCAATCAAAAAACAGAAATAAAGGACATCCAAACTGAAAAGAAAGAAGTCAAATTATTTTTGTTTACAGATGATATAATTTTGTATTTTGAAAAACCTGAAGACTCCATAAAAAATGTTGGAAGTGCCAAATACTTTCAGTAAAATTGCAAGATACAATATCAACATTCAAAAATCAGTAGCATTTCCATATGACAACAGTGAACAATTTGAAGAATAAATAAAAAAATTAATTTTATGTACAATAGCCATAAATAAGATCAAATACCTAGAAATCAACTTAACCAAAGAAGTGAAAGATCTCTAAAATGAAAACTATGAAACACTGTTGAAAGTATTTGAAGAAGAAACATAAAAGGAAAGATATTCCATGTTCGTGGATTGTAAGAATCAATATTGTTAAAATGTCTCTACTACCCAGAGCAAGCTGCAGATTCAAAGCAATTCCTATTAAAATACCAGTGTCATTCTTCACAGAAATAGAAAACACTACCCTAAAATTTACATGGAAGTACAAAAGACCTAGAACAGCCAAAGCTATCCTAAGCAAATTGAACAAAACTGAAGGAATCACATTACCTGACTTCACATTATACTACAGAGCTATAGTAAGCAAAACAGCATGGTACTGGCATAAAAAGAGACACATAGAGCAATAGAACAGAATAGAGAACCCAAAAGCAAATCCATACCCTTACAGTGAACTCACTTTTGACAAAGGTGCCAAGAAAATACACTGAGGGGAAGAGAGCCTCTTCAATAAACAGTGCCAGAAAAACTGGATATTTATGTGCACAAGAATGAAACTGGACTCCTATCTCACACTATATACAAAAATTAAATCAAATTGAATTAAAGCATTAAACCTAATATTGAAAACTATGAAACTACTGCAAAAACTTTTTTGAAAAGTCTCCAAAACATTAGTCTGGACAAAGATTTTTTGAATAATAACCTACAAGCTTAGGCAACTAAAGCAGCAATGGAAAAATAAGATCCCATCAAGTTAAAAAACTTCTGCACAGCAAAGCAAAGAATCAACAAAGTGAAGAGACAACCCACACAATAGAAGATAAAATATTCTCAACCTAACCATATGACAATAAATTAATAACCAGAATATATTAGAAGCTCAAACAACGTTATATGAATTAATCTAATAATCTGGTTTAAAAATTTCCAGACCATGTGAATTGACATTTCTTAAAAGAAGACATACAAAGGGCAAACAAACATATGAAATGGTGCATAACATCATCAATCAGCAGATACATTCAAATCAAAGCTAAAATGAGATATTATTTCACTCCAGTTACAATGGCTTATATACAAAAGATAGGCAATAACAAATGCTGCCAAAGATATGGAGAATAGGTAACCCTTGTACACTGTAGAAATGTACATTAGTGCAACCTCTATGGAGAACACTTTAGAGGGTCCTCCAAAAACTAAAAATAGAGCTACAATATGATCCAGCAATCCAACTGCTGAGGATATACCCAAAAGAAGGAAAATTAGTATTTGGAAGAGATATCCGCACTTCCATGTTTGTTGCAGCTCTGTTCACAAGACCCAGGATTTGGAAGCAACCTAAGTGTCCATGAACAGATGAATGGATAAAGAAAATGTGGCACTTACACACAATGAAGTACTATTCAGCTATGAAAAAGAATGAAATTCAGTCATTCACAACAACTTAGAGGGAACTGGAGATTATTATGTTAAGTGAAATAAGCAAGGCATAGAAAGGAAAGCATAGCAGGTTTTCACTTATTTGTGGGATCTAAAAATCAAGACAATTGAACCCAGGAAGACAGAGGGTAGAAGGATGGCTATCAGATACTAAGAATCATAGTGGGGAATTGGGGAGAGATGGGGATTGCTGATGGGTACAAAAAAATAGTTAAAATAAATTAATAAGGACTATTCTTTGACAGCGGGACAGGGTGACTGTAGTCAACATTAATTTAATTATAACTTTTAGAATAATTAATAGTATAATTAGATTGTTTATGATATGGTTTAGCTGTGCCCCCACCCAAATTTCATCTTGAATTTTAGCTCCCATAATCTGCATGTGTTGTGGGAGAAACCAGGTTGGAGGTAATTGAATCATGGGGGTGGATTTTTTTCCATTCTCTTCTCTTGTCAGTGAATAAGTTTTACAAGATCTGATGGCTTTACAAATGGCAGTTCCCCTGCACATGCTCTCTTGCCTACCTCCGTGTAAGCCATGCCTTTGCTCCTCCTTCATCTTCTGCCATGATTGTGAGGCCTCCCCAGCCATGTAAAACTGTGAGTCCATTAAATCTCTTTTCCTTTATTAATTACCCAGTCTCGAGTATGTCTTTTCTAGCAGCATGAGAACACATGAATACACTTTATAATACAAATGATAAATGCTTGAGGGGATAAATACCCCATTTTCCATGCCATGATTATTTTGCATTGCATACCTGTATCAAAACATCTCCTGCATCCCATAAATATATATACCTACTATGTACTCACAAAATTAAAATAAAAAACACTATAAAAGAATAATTAAAAGAAATAGTCTACAAAAAAATGAGAAGAAACCAGAAAAGTAATTCAGGTAATATGACAAAACAGGGTTCTATAACACCTCCCAGAAAATCACACTAGTTCCCCAGCAATGGATCCAAACCAAGATGAAATCTTTGAAATAGCAAATTAAGAATTCAAAAGGTGGATTATTAATCTACTCAAGGAGATAAAAGAGAAAGATAGAAACCAACATAAAGACATTATAAAACAGTTCAGGATATGAATGAAATATTTTTAAGGAGATTGATATTAAAAAAAAAAAAAAAAAA
>NW_016828122.1:40283-41482 GCF_001698545.2 Rhinopithecus bieti
AAAAAAAAAAAAACAAAAAAAAAACATTGACATCATTTTTCACAGAATTAGAAAAAAATTCCCCAAATTCTAATGGATCCCAAGAAAGGCACAAATAACAAAATGAATCTTAAGCAAAAAAACAAATTTGGAGGCATCACATAACCTGATTTCAAATTACACTACAAGGCTAGAGTTACCAAGCCAGCATTTTACTGGTATAATAGTAGATGCATAGACCAATAACACACAACAGAGAACCCATAAATAAACCCAAATACGTACTACCAACTGATCTTAGATACAGCACAGAAAAACATAAAGTGGGGAAATGACACCTTATTATACAAATGGTGCTGAGAAAACTGGATAGCCACATGTAGAAGAATGAAAATGGATCATTAGCTCTCACTTTTTAAAATATTACCACAAGATTGATTAAATACTTAAATATAAGTCCTGAAACTATATAAATTCTAGAAGACAACTTTGGAAAACTTCTTCCAGACATCAGCCTAGGCATAGAGTTTATGATGAAGACCCCAAAAGCAAATGCAACAAAAGCAAAAATGAATAAACGGTTTCTAATTTAACTAAAAGTTTCTGCATAACAAAAGAAAATCATCAGAGTAAACAGACAACCCACATAATGGGATAAATTATTTGCAAACTATGCATCCGAAAAAGGACTAATATCCAGAATCTACAAAAGACTCAGACAAAAAATCACATGAGAAGGTGGGCAAATGATATGAATAGACATTTCTCAAAGAAATATATACAAATGGATAATGGATGTAGAAAAAATAATTGCTCACCATCACTAATCATCAGGTAAATGCAAATTAAAACCACAATGAGATACTGCCTTACCCTAGCCAGAGTGGCCATTACTAAAAAGTCAAAAAACAATAGACGTTGGAGTGGATCTGGTGAAAAGGGAATGCTTATAAACTGCTTGTGGGAATATAAATTCATACAACCTCTATGGCAAACAATAAGGAGAGTTCTTAAAGAACAAAAAGCAGATATATCATTCAGTCCAGCAATCTCACTACTGGGGCTCTACCCAAAGGAATAGAAGTCATTACATCTAAAAGACACCTGCATGCATATGTTTATTGCAGCAAAATTCACAATTGCAGACATATAACCAACCTAAGTTCCCATTGACTGATGAGTAGATAAAGAAAATATAATATTATATATATATAATATTA
>NW_016828123.1:0-1607 GCF_001698545.2 Rhinopithecus bieti
CCTTCCTTCCTTCCTTCCTTTCTTCCTTTCCTTCCTTCCTTGTTCCTTCCTTCCTTCCTTTTCTTCCTTCCCTCTTTCCGTTTCTTTCTGTCCCTCTCTCCCTCTCTCCTTTCTCTCCCTTTCTCTTTTTCCCCATCTCGCTGTCTCTCTGTGTCTCTCTTTCTCTCTCTTTCTCTGTCCCGTGCTCTCTCCTCTCCCCAACCACCTCTCTATCTCGGATCACTTGGTAAACACCAAGACAAAAATCTGCCAAAAGATAAAGGAATAGCTCACCACATTTTTCTAAGAACTTGAAACACATCAGGGAAGCGATTGTGCCATCTTATAAGAGTCACACTTTCCTAAGAATTTGACACAGTCAGAGGATTATGCTATCTTTCCACACTCATAGTTGGATGTGCCATGTGATAACCCCAGCCAGGAAGGAGATAACAGTGAGACACAAAGTTCTGTAGAAGACAAAAGCAGAACATAAGTCAAATCGTCCATGATGCTGTCTCCTGGAGCTGACTTGACCATGATGAAATGTATCAGAAATTGACAACATTCCATGACACCACCACGGTCTCTGTGCTGAGGATGGACATTGGAAAAAAACTGCACAACTTAGAAAGTTGATTTCTTATCCTGCCTTTTCCTCTGCCTCCAAACTCTATTAAATCCAATATAAACAAAAATCCCATTGTTTACTTTTAAAGCTTCTTCCCAGAATCAGTTGTACATTCGCTTCCTTCAGCATACTTTTCATTTACCTAGACTGAAAGTTTGATTCCCTCATGAGACATGTTCTTCTAAAACTTTCCAAAGTATTGCATTTGATTGTCAGAATTGTCAGAAGACAGGTGAGCTGTTGTGTAAACCTTAACTTTATACAATATCAATATATCCACCTTAGAACACTTATAAATTAAAGATGCAATGTCTTTTTAAAATTATTCTCTTTTTTTGTTTTATATTTTATTTTCTTCTTCTTGTACACTATCATTTCCCTAGCATCTCTTTTCCAGAATGATATGTTAGATTTGGAATTCAATGATGAAAGACAAAAATAAGTATTTAAATGAGGAAGTATGTATTTCCTCTGTCTCTTTTTATTTGCTATCCTATTCAATATGTAAAACCAGGCTGTGTGATCTAAATCAAGTTTCTTATCCTCTAAAGCCTAGGTTTCATATCTAAAAATTAGGAACGATATTACCAGATTTGTAGGGCTGTTGTTTGCACACAAAGGAATAATTAAATGTGATCATTTATAGACTCGTCTGAGAGCATAGTATCTTATTATTAGGTACTCAATAATTTTTTTAACTTATCCTTACCTCCTCACCTCACCTCTGTAAATTTTAACAAAAGACAGGAGACCTGCATACTTACCAGTTCCTTATTCTCTATATTGAGTGGGGTAGAAATTTTACAGACCCTCTAAAAATTTGCATCCTTGCTGTCTTGCCATGTTATGGATTCCTGAATTATTTTATATTACTGGTTTTTTGCTCCATTGCCACCTTTCAGGATAGCGCTTACATCCATTATCTGAAAAGTCAGAGATATATATTAATTATCTTGATTTCTTTATATTAAATATGGACCATTTAATGGTCGGGCGC
>NW_016828124.1:0-721 GCF_001698545.2 Rhinopithecus bieti
TCTGATGAGCCTTTCCAAAGGAGGCAATAAGATATGCATTCTTCTCAGTGAGCAGGGGATGACTTTGAATAGAATGGGAGGCAGGTTTGCCCTAAGCAGTTCCCAGATTGACTTTTCCCTTTATCTTAGTGATTTGGGGGACCCAAAATATTTTCCTTTCCAATTTCCCCCTTTTGTTTTAAAATGTTTTGGAGAAAGCATTTTAGAAGAAAATCAGTCTCTGGTGCCAGGTTCTGTCTGATTTCTCATGGAGTAGCTGGGATTACAGGCGCGCCACACCACACCTGGCTATTTTTTTTTTTTTTTGGTAGAAAGGGGGGTCTCCCTCGGTTGCCCAGGCTGGTCTCTGGTGCCCAAGGCGGGGCTCCCCGTAATTTCTACAAATAATCCAGTGAAGGAACACCAGAGCGTGGAAAGCTGAGGACGACCGACAAAGAACTCCCGAGTAGGTTTTCACTTCAAGCTCTAGGGTAAGTCGGGCGCTCGGGGAATTCCAGGGAAACCTCGGGAAAATGTGGGTCAGGCTGAGAGTAAGTTCGCTAATTACTTAAGCCTTGTGCGGCAGTTACTGCGCCGCGGAGGGGTAATTGTGAGGACCCAAAATCTCACATCTTTGTTCCATCTGGTAGACAAGTATTCTCCTTGGTTCCCGGAATATGGAACCTTGAATGTAAAAGATTGGGACAAGGTCGGATCAGACTTAAAACGAGCACAAGAGGGA
>NW_016828125.1:0-382 GCF_001698545.2 Rhinopithecus bieti
GTTTTGTGGTATCTGGGAAGGGATATTTGGGAGCACATTGAATCCTAAGGTGGAAAAGGAAATATCCTAATATAAAAAATAGAAGCTTTCTGAGAAACCACTTTGTGATGTGTTAATTCATCTCAGAGAGTTACATGATTCTTTTCATGGATCAGTTTGGTAGGACTATTTTTGGAGAATCTGACAAGGGATATTTTGAATCGCATTTAAGCCTATGGTGACAAAGGAAATATCCTCAGATAAAAACTAGAAACAAGTTTTCTGAGAAAGTTCTTTGTGATGCGTTAATTTATCTCAGAAAGTTACACGTTTATTTTCATAGAGCAGTTTGCTAACACTTTTTTTTGGAATCTGCAATGGAATATTCTGGAGGCAATTGAGG